>NC_083618.1:16257697-16385197 GCF_963584025.1 Labrus mixtus | reverse complement strand
AAAATATAATGTTGAAACATCTACATTTGCAGCTGTGTGTCGCCCAAGCGGCAACCTCCGGTCTTGAAAAATTAAGCCAATGCGGAAGTGCAAAATCCTGCAGTTCGTCGAGTGTCCGCTTACAGCATAACTTAACGTTTACAGCCTGGTACAAAAAAACAAATAGGTCTGATTAGTTATTGTCATCATGGGCACACACTGTATGAGGGATGCATTTTTTTTTTTAAATGGCTCGGTTTTGATTTTATGAACGATATTCCATAATTAGGCAAGTAGCTGACATGATTGACAGGAGGGTGCGATGTAACGATTCGTCAAGAGGCTTAAAACCCGCCTCAGATCCGGCTCTAACCCTGTCGTTAAGTTGACTTAAAGTTAGGCTGAGACAGCATTTCCAGCATGGCGGCTGCTGCTGTTGAGCCTCCGGAGCCCCCTGCTGTAACAGATGGCTGACGTCACTCAGGATTCGTCCATTAATATTTACACTCCATGATTTCGCCCCTTCACTTTGCATTTAACAATATTTAAATTGTCATACTTTAATGTTTTTGAGGGAGCTGTTGTCACCCTTCATGTGTGAACACTCTGCATAGTGAACGATTCTCTTAGAACCTCACTTTACATCATTATGTTGAGCTTTTAACCCGTTGGCGCTTCTTTTACCTCTTTAAGTCTTTTTTTCCCACATTTTCCATGCATTTGACAAATATTAGTTATGTTTAGATGTCCTCAAAGCTTATCTGTGGATATTAAGAGTGCACTGAATGTTGTTGTTTTTTTAAGCCTAAAGGTTGAAAAAGCATTCAAATCAGACATCCACGGTGCAAAAATTGAACATTTCTAAAAAAAAAGATACATGTGCATCTTATCCTCTCTGAATATTATGAGTCATGTGCAGGCTGCTGGTTCTGTTTTGCTTGCGTCACATATGTGTGTGTTAAAAAGGTAAATTGAGGGAGGCAGAATCTTAATCATTTTCTCACCTGAAATGAGCAAGCAGTAATCCTTCAATTTGGCAGTGTGACTTCTACATGACGCACGTATCTCATCTTTACATCATGAGATGTAGGACTGAACAACACATGGCTGATGGGCGTGAATCACTGCAGAGCAGGCTACAACACGACTCCTCTCTGGCTCATCTTGACATTTGAGTTTGCCCTCTTCATCTGCTTCAGAAAAAGCCCGAGCATTACTTCATTAACCCGTTCATTATTATTAATTCTGCCTCTGATGAGTTCATGGGAGGTTTGCAGATGGTGATTCAGCTGTGTGGGCTGAGCGTTTGATGCAAGGTTACTGTACATGGTTGTTGACTTTGATACTGTATATGTGACCGATGTGAAGTGTACGCATGCCGACTGTTTCTGACTTCACAGCTCTGGTTTTAATACATGAATGAGACATATCAGCTACATGAGGTGTTAACAAGGCAGTAAAAAAAACTTAAGTCAGAGTAGGACGGCAAAGAAAAATACCTAAACATAGCCAGAGTGTGATGAATGCAGAAAGACAACTTGTGTGTGTGTGTGTGTGTGTGTGTGTGTGTGTGTGTGTGTGTGTGTGTTTGTGTGATAACAGGGGTGGGAACTGCAGGTTAACACATTACAGTTAAATACAATATGTTACGATGTGCCATATGTGTCCCAGGATATCTTGCAGCGATATAGCAGTTATTAATAAATTACGAGAACATAATGATGCATCAGCATATCTGATTAACTGAAGCATATAAAATGCCTCTAGAAAAAGTGAAGAGCAGGATTCAAGTATTCATTTGCTGAAATTAAGTGTTTATTTGACCTCGTGTCACGCCTTATCTCTGAACTTCTTTCACTGCTGTCTGTCATTACACTGCTGACGTCTTCTTCTTCTTTTATCCCACTGTCAACTTGGCCATTTGGCTTCCAGTTAGGTTACCCTCAGTAACCTGAACCTGAACCTGATATGCACCACTATGAGGAGTAATGAAGTAATGTAATATCACTATTTGGCAACAGCAACTGATTATTGTATCACACGAGCTATGCCAGTGGTTCCCAAAGTGGGGATCTGGCCCCCCGGGGGGTCGTGAGACACTGAGACCAGGGTCGCCAGATGCCTTCCAAAAACAAATACAATTTTTAAAAGATTTAAGATTCAATATTTTACCCATTATTGTGAAATAATGTACCAAAAAAAAACAATCATTAAGGGAGATTTGTGCTGAAATGAAAGATTGGAATAATGTAGGCGTCTGTTGCTCTTTAAAAATACAAACGGACACAGACAAACTGAAATAATATATTTATTTTAAGACTGCTGTATATTCTTTAATGTTGTTCTAAAGCCAGTGTTTGGATAAGCTTATTTATGCATGTGAATGTGCCCAACCACTTCCACAGACAGTTGGGGTCCCCATCTCTTGCACTGTTATTTTGTGCATCGCTGGCAGAAACATTTGGGAACCCCTGAGTTAGGCAATGCCATGATGCCATATTGATATTTTGCCCCGTGATAATTACAATTTTCAAAATTGTATCAACTTGTTAATATTTAACTCAACTGACAAGAAATAAAGATTAAATGAAATCATGAACAGAAAATGTAACTCGTTCTCAGGTGCTGGGTCGGTTGCAGGAACGTACAGTGAAAAAATAAAATAAACTGTGGCACACTGAAAATGACCCTGAGCGACCAGCTGAGCGAACCTCAGGAAGCTACAGGCGAAACACACGGTTCACACACGAAATAAGGTGACAGTAAAGTCATTTTCAGAATGCCACGGTTTATTTATTTTTTCATTATATGAATCTAAATATTCATGATGAAAATGTAACAATAGAGGTTACTAGTAAGAGACCTGAACGATGTAGTTAAGCTTGTAGCATTGTTCCTTCGTTCTCAGGGTGTTATTTGCAGTGTAATAGCTGTTAAGCTGCTTTGATGGCTGCACTGAGGCATCCCCTGTTTTTCCTCCGACAGAGACATCATTAGTATGTTATTCTGCTCTGAGTCAAAGATGAGTTTGGCTGCTGAGGAGGCCACAATGCACTGATTGGGAGAGAGAGGAGTTCATGAGGTGCACATCAAGAGCGCGGGAAGAGGACGACTCAATCAATAATAGAAAAAATATAATAAAACATCCATCTTTTTTTCCGAGCTGCTGCTGTTAGTATCTGTGCCTCTGACGGTTTCAGAATGATTCTGGAAGATCTTAGCACAGCAGCAGCCAGGCGTTTAAAGAATGTGGTTATTTTACAATCACCTTTATTTGATCGCCAAGAATCTTCTCATAGCTTAAGCGAATGCCACGCTAAGACCAAAAAAAGGTGGAGGGTTAAATATAATTTAAGATCATGCAGAGGGTTTGAAAACAGCACACAAGCTTATGACCTTGCGTCAGGTGTATATAAAGCTGATTCTCCTTCAGTTAAATGCTTTAAGTGCCTCGTCCCTGGAGGAAAGAAATAATTTTCACTGATGGAAATGTTTAGCTGATAATTTGGAAAATTGGATTAATCATTTCTTAATGTGCGCTGACACTTCCCTCAGGAGACGGATTTCTGCAGTGGATTATTATTATTATTATTTTTTTAGACCTAACTTTCTCTCTCTCTTTCTGTGTTTCCTCAGCGTCCTGGTGGATTATGACTAACAACTAACCCCTGGATGTCACATCCACTGCCTACACTGTCACACGGACAAAGACACACTGCCGCTTCAACCTTCCCACCCACACGCATGCACAGAACACATACACAGACGCACACACACACACATACACACATGCATATGGGAATTCAAAAGGCATCCATCCATGTGTTTGAAAGCAACAGGAGACTGAGACAATGGCGTCATCCAGCTTCCTCCAGCAGCATCCTTTAATGTTCCTCTGACTGCGAATGCTCATTATTGTGCCGCTTGTATCAAAAGGGATAGTCGCACCCCTATAGCCGATCTATACACTTGAAAGTGACGGATTCAGCGCGACGCAAAAGCAGTTTTCTTTTTTTTAATAACTCCGTCTTTCACTTGTGCAATCGCCTCCTCTCTCATGCAGTGTTTTTCTGATAATTATGCCAGTGGAGAAACCACCAAAACCACGCTAGAATAGGCCACTACTGCAAATCAAATTGGAATGAAAACAACCATGGCAGTAGTGTTTTGTGCTTTTGATGAGTTGTTTACTGTGGAATACGATTTCAGACAAGCCGAGAGGAAGAGGAGATAAAGGGTTACTGCAGCTGAAACATGCATGCTGTTGACTGTGAAACACTACCTTTCTCTCCTGGCTGTATACGCTGTATTATAGATACTGTAGCACTGTTTTTATTTCCTGTCGCTTTCCTACTGTCCTGTGCATACAGTGCCAACAAAAGGTGTCAACAGAAACACGCCACCTGCCCTGACTTTAATTTAGTGCTCGATATTTAAGTGGTCAGTTATTGGTATGAGTTTTATCTCCTCAGTCTTTAGTCTGAGAAGCACATTCTCTGTTTCAAATGTAAAGTATCTCTTAAATAATGTGTATTCAAGGGGAAATGACAGTTTGTGGGGGGGTTTTATTGTAACACTAAGTTATAAACTTTAAATATATTTAATGTATCATGTATTTATTTGGATCAGAGTGTGCTTCGTGTGTAAATAAGGAGGATGTATTCATATTTCCGCTGTGTTTTGGTTCAGTATTGTATGCCACCAACTGTAAACAAACTGAGAAGCAACTTTAATAAAAATCGTTAAAAGCTTATAAAATGTTTGTTTTGACAAGTAAAAAAAAAAAAAGACACTAGAACTTCATCTTTGACAGGCCAGTGAGATGCTAATGAGATCTTTGCTTTTTTGTGCGGGGTTATCATTTTCTTAGCTTATAAATGTGCGCGATTAGTCAACTAAGCGATAAAGCACCATGACCAGATTTACTAATAGGTGGAACTGATAATATTTTTTTATGTTTCTGAACTAATTATTAGTGTTTTTAGAAATGAATGTCCACAATGTCGGTTACATGTTGTGTCTAGACTGTTACTCAGCCAGACACCACTAGCTGGGGCTGTAGCTCTGGTTAACGTGCCTGCTCTCTCCCTGCTATTCTGCTCGGATAACCATCACATGTGGACAGATGGCCTCGCTTTAGAGCAGCGCAGTTAGGCATTATATTAAATTTGAAAAATAATTGAGATAAAGTTATAGTTAAGTGTATAGGCAGCGTCAGGTTACGCTGACATAGCCACTCAGTCCAATTGTAGCAATGTAACCAGCACAGGCCCGTACATGTTAACCTGCTACTAAAGCCTGGTGGTGCTAGCTAGCACTGCTAACATTAGCCACACTCGGCCATCCAATTTGTTATTGTTTACCTGCACATGTCAAGATACTGTATACTCAAAAGGTGCTGGTCCCAAGTGAAGATAAACCAAAAGTATTAATTTAAACAAAACAAAAATAGGCAAAAGGCTCAAACAAGTGCTAACTTATGAAGGAGTCCAAAATTAAACGGCCAACTAAAGGTTCTGAAAAGTCCGACAAAACACAGCAGACGATGTCAAGAAGTCAAAGAGGAAACACTGGGAGGTGAAAAGTTAAAAATTCACAAAGAGAACACTGGAAGTTAAGACGACTCCACAATGAACCACAGGGAAGGTATGATGTAATGAACTGACACAGAAGGGAAGGAGCACAGAGCGTAAACACACACTGGGGGTAATCAAACACAACGAGTCACAGGTGAAACTGATAAGGGCAATCAAAGAGGAGGGGAAACACGCAAGGGCAGGAAGTACAACTAGACATGAATCAAGGGGCTGGAATAGAAAATAAAGAAGGAAACACTATTGTGCTTTTCGAAACGGCCTACTAGTGACTGATTTGGCCCAAATGCAGTTTATGCCGTATGCAAATAAATGCAAGATCTGCCAAAAATACCCGGATGTGTACTGATTGGATCGGACCAGTCTCCCTCGCATACTGTTTCCCAAAATGCAAAGCGTAAGGTCAGAGATTGAAATGGTGTACAGCAAAATAATTAAAATCAAAATGAATTACTTCTCAGCGATCTTCTGACTGTTAGTGGATGCTACACTGTAGTGGTGTTTGCCGTCAGCTTGGCTGTTGTTAACGTCTGTATTTCCAGAAACTAGTTTAGCCGGGGGCTGGCATACTGCAAAATAACGACGACTTGCAGTCATACTTCATACTACTATTGATGAACGCAGTATGCAGTTAATACTACAAACAGCGTTCGATAGTAGTAGGCAGTAGTCGGAGGATACACAAAAAGAAAGTAGCTGAGAGAATCACTCTCCGATTCTCCGCCAGCCTTGACGTCATCTTTCGTTATTGTTTTGATTGAGAGCCCCTTTGTAGCAGATTTTACAGACTGTGCGTTAAAGCAACGTTAAACAAAATGTGCTTAATTTTCATTTCATTTTTGTGACTGTTTTATTACTTTCAGCCTGTCTGACTTTTAATTTTGGTTTAATTAACAGGGAAATTATCACAAGGAAAAAAAACTGCAAAAAGGAGCACACTCGACAGTAAATAATATTTCAGGTGCACGGCCGCAACAAGACTAAAAAAGAGACAGAAAAGTCGGCACACTAAATGTCCTTCAAGTTTCCTTTATCTGGGTAAGAGCAGCGTACAAAAGTGTACGTTGTTTTGTCTCTTTTTTAAATTATCACTAGGACCTATACATGAACCACCCTAAACATGATGTAACACGTTTATATGAAATCTGAATACTCTTCAACTTTAAAGCTCTGTAGTGTTTAAATAAATAATAAAAAAAAGCTTTCAAATTCCTCATGGTCATTTGATCCTGTGCAAAAAAAACAACAACCAAAAAATTGGATTGTTTCTGCTTTAGCATGATTAAGCATTTTATCAAGGGTAATTGCATATACCAGATACCTCTGAACTTAATTGGAGTAAGATGTAGGAATCCAAATAATCCAATCAGCAATCTAAGAAAAGAAATGCCTGGAGTCAGGATCACAATTAAAGATCAAAGAAACGTGTCCCTCCATTTCCGCCTGAAATTGTATTCCTGCGTTTTCTGTCAGCTCTCAATTACGGAGCTTTGAAATACGCACAGCACTTTAATTTTTCTTAAGGTTTCTGTGGATCAAAACACGGTTATCCAGCTGTGTGGGCAGGATGCCAGGGAATAGTGAGACCTAGTTACAGACTACATTGCACCAGTGGTTCCTAACCGTGTGTACATGTGGATCAGTCACAGGGTGCACTGTGGGCAGTGTGTTGTGGGCAGTTGAATTTAATGGTTAATTTAAAGAAAATTACTTCAAAACTAAAATTGTCAATGAATTGTGCTTCTTCTTTCCTTGACCAGTAGTACCGCTGCAATATTGAATTTGTCTTGTGGAGGGTTTGAATTTCAGGTTTAGAGATGCTGCATTGCATCATACATCAAGCAAGCCTTTATACATCCAAAGGTGCAACAGAGTGGCTGTAACACAAATGTAGCCACAAGCACTGCAGCATACAAATTGGGACTTGGAATTCTGCCTGCGTCAGATGTCCATATGTGTGTGAACCGAAGACTCCCAAAAGTCTCAACACAAGTAAGTGTGTATGTTTTCTTTATCCTTGTGCATTGAGATCAGTCTGAGGTTTATGCGTTACTTGCTCTGAATAGAAATGAAATGTGCAGCCAGTACCTTGTTGTGACTGTGAATAAAACACTACAGAGCCAAATTTGTAAATTCAAACACATACTTGAATGGCTGACAAATCATCGCACTGATTGCTGGGGCTGTAATATTTGATTGCATGATTGAAGCTGGCAAAATGAAAGCTGAACCCCCACATCTGTGTGTCCACACACTCCCTGTTTCTCATTGTTGTTTTTGAGAAAGAGGTCTATGTTTAAGCAAATTGTAATTAACAAAAAGTTCAACCTTGATGTATCTGTCAAGAGAAAACTATTTCAAGCAGATGTCAATGACAGGTGAGTGAAGAAAATGAATATGTTGCAGTATTGTACATTTTATAGAACATGTTTTTTCATCTCTTCAACTGCCTGCATAAAATTAACTGTAGCCTTGACATCAATACATCTGAACACAATGATTTCAATCAGTGCTATACAAAGTTAAGTTAAAATAAATCTCTTCTTCTGATGTTAAAAGAAGAGTTGCACCCCTATAGCCG
This sequence comes from Labrus mixtus, assembly GCF_963584025.1. NCBI lineage: Eukaryota > Metazoa > Chordata > Actinopteri > Labriformes > Labridae > Labrus > Labrus mixtus. The sequence continues at coordinate 16,377,043 of NC_083618.1, read as the reverse complement.
ATCTATACACTTGAAAGTGACGGATTCAGCGCGACGCAAAAGCAGTTTTCTTTTTTTTAATAACTCCGTCTTTCACTTGTGCAATCGCCTCCTCTCTCATGCAGTGTTTATCAAGGGTCTCTCAATACCTTTGTATAAAATCTGAAGGAAAGTTTGCTTTATTTGGGTGGGTTGGGGGGTCAATTAAGGTAATTTTAATCCATTGTGGGAGTTATGGACCCTGTCACTAAGAAGAAAACCATACACATAATAAATGATATAAATAAATACAAGTTATGGTTGTTGCTAAGTTAATTATGTGTGTATCACTAAAAGAGACAAAAAACAAGTAGAACCCGATCGATTAATCGGCCAGTCGATAATATCGGCCGATATTAGCGCATCAAGTGACTATCAGTATCAGCAAATTTTATCACAAATACAGGCCACATTTCATTTGGGTATCATTGTATACACTAGCCGTTCTCTTTCACAAGCAGAGTGTGCTATATGGACTACAACAAGCATCATCACCCTTCAGAGTGTCAAGCGATGACGCACATATATGCACAGTTACTTTCCAGTTGAGTGATCTTGTCTTCTTTATAAATCTTTTCCACAAGTTTTTTGATAACAGCATTTGAGGGATCAACACAATAAATGTGTTTATATATTTATCTACAGATCAAACATAGATCTAAGAAAGATATCGGCCGATATATATAACAGATTAATATACAACTTAACATATAGGAAAACAAATAGAAGTAATAGAGGAGCATTTTGACAGTAATATATGACATCAAGTTTTGGAACCTGTTTCTTATTTTGCTTGAATACATCTTTTGTAAAGGTAATAGAATCAAAAGAAACTCAGTTTAACAGTAAATAGTATTGTTTAATATAATATGTATACATCTATAAAGAAAGCTACATCACTATAACATAATGGTTGTATATAGATGCTCCTTTTAATAAAAATATAATTTGGGTTTGTTTTAATGAATAGATCCTTCTAAATGTGAACTCAAAGGCTCCAAGAAGACCTCCTGCTGTAGATACAAGACATATATTCTCCTCCTGATGTAGGTGATGTTCTCCCATCAACGAGAGAGGTTACACTGTTCAGTCTGATTTATTGCGCATCTGGGAGATACAGCTCAGTGTCTGTTCCTGTACTGCAGACAATGTAGAGCTTCTTTACTGCTGCAGCAGCTGGATGAAAAGTGAGTGTCCTGAAACCACTGTGGATTGCATTGTTCCATCAAACACCACGCAGGACTCTCTGGAGATTACTTCTTGCAGTGAATCATGTTCAGACATGATCCAGGGACAGCATTAAGGTCCATGTGTAGATGCTTTGGTTTGTATGAAAAGTCTGAATGGAGTATTTCTGTGCTGTTTCTGTATTTTTTTTTACAGATTTTGAAACACACTTTCCTGTGTGCTGAAAGGGAAGTTGGACATCAATGAAAAGTCAAATTCAAGGTCAAAACCTTGTTCAAGTATTTCAAACCATATAGAAATCTTAAAAACACTCCCACCACTGCTTTAGTAAGTAGCAGCCTTTTTGTGTTCTCTTCCTGGCAAGTGCCCTTGGCTCTGTTAACTGCAAACACATCTCATCACGTCAGAGAGCCAAGGGTCAGGGCTGAGGTGACGAAACGACATCTGCTGTCCCGTATCACTCCTGTCTGTTGCTGTGCCTTTGGCCTTGGTTATTTTATTGTTCAGGAGGCACTGCAGATAAAGCACCCAAAGTCAAAGCGTGTGACACCTCCCTGTGTTGGTGTCAGATGATTAAAGTTGTGAGAGAAGAGGCCATCGGGAAACCTTTAGTAATGTCATTTGCACAACGGTGAAGATGTTTTAAAATATAAACTGACAAAAAGAAAATCACCTCATTGGCATCGTTTGTAAGCTTACGTAAGAGATCAGAGCAAGGGGAGAAAATTAAACAACCGTACCTGCAGTTCCACGCGTGGCCACTAGAGGCTGGCTACAAAAGCGAGTTAATCCCTACTAGGCCCTATAATAAAATGACATTAACAGCAAAATAAAATCTGTAACTGCCTGGCAATTTTGATTTATGATATAGTGTTGATGTTTTTTGCTGATTTTTTTTTTTTAATGCAGGATTAGATAATTATCCTTGCTTGTTGTGCAGATTAATGTACTTATAGACCGTCTGTGAAATCAGTGTCGCCTTGAATTAAATTGCATTGTGTCTCCTCCCACTTTGTCTGTTTGCGTGTCACTGGAGGGGCGTGGCCTCTTCCATCAAAAACCTGGTGGCGTCACACACCTGAAACTCATCATCTCGTCGGCCTCAGTACAAAACCCTGGCTTTAGCGCTACACCTCGCCAGATTATTCAGCCTACTGACCGTGGTAGTTATTATCCGCCCCTCTTAACGCTAAAGTTCTTGCTTGGTGTTTTCTCTGCCTTTCCTAACATGTTTTTTCTCACTTGTTGTCCAGATTTTAGACAGTATCTTCTCCTCAGCTCTGCTCCACTAACAAACAATTCAACACCTACAGAACCAGATAAAGCACCAAAAGTCTCGAGCGCTCGGCCTCGATCAGCCAGCCATTCCGCCCTCCACCAGTACCAAGCCCTTCAATAAAACCTCAACCTGTTTCTGAAGTTGATGTTTTTGTGAGATGATTCAGACATAGTAGAATAAATACAAATAAAAAAAACACATCAGATATGTCCTTTTTTATTGTTGAGTCTCCAGTGTTTAAGTGAAACCTCATTGATGCTTCGGTATCTCCATTTCTCTCATCCTCAAAACCTGAAAGTAGCATGTTTCGAGTGCGTCTTGGCTCTGAAGAACTCCTTGTTGTCTTAGAAACTCCTCACTCTTGACTGGTGGGTTTTTGCTGTTATACTAAACTGCACACTTTCTCACTGTGGTGCAGAAGCGTTGTCAAGCTATAACATACAGTTTTTTCAGTTGTTTCTGTTTTACTGCATTAACATTGTTCGTATGCGTTTCAGAGAAGATATGAGTCAACTGAGTTACCCTAAATCCCTCCTGACCTTGAGGAACATTAAGTGTTTATAACAGCGTCCTGTCAAAAGCCATTTACAGACACATAAGAGGGGCATGCAGGGTGAGAGAGACAGAGCGCACAGAGAAATGTCTGAGTGTTATCGTCAAAATGGGTTTTCAGTGTCTTCTGACATCCAGCATGAGTGTTACACACAGCTCCATTGTCCTCTTTCTCTCTCCGTGATGATGTACAGTGACAGTCGCTTCAACACGATCATATAATTTAAGCACCGTGCTGAGCAGAGGTGACAGAGACAACGTTAGCTCCACGTGCCTCGCTGCATTTTTCTTTGTTGCATGATTCACTTGGATTCGAGTTGAAGTATTTGGACTTTATTGCATAACTGGGGCTCTGCAGTTATATTATGCTTAAAATGTTGTATTTTTTATACTTTTAAAGGCCGCTTTTCATGCTCAATCTTTTATTTTCGTCAGTGTATGAACTATTGTAAGTTTTGTGGCCCTTTAAGTGAGATGTCTTAGCTAATGTTGTATACTTGATGCTTGGTGCAGATATGGCCAGTGATTTAGGGTGCACTCACACTGCTTAAGCACACCTCTAAGGAAGTGTACCGTGCTTGAGCATGGATCTGAGCACTCACACAAGTCAAACGAACTGGACTTTAGGGGTGAAGTTTGCTTGGGCACGGTACGGATTGCCTGGTGTAAGTGCGCCCTTAGTTTACTACCAAAAATCTGAAAAAGAACAACAAAAAACCATTTAGCTTTAGATTGTATTTGTTTTTAGGGATTATAATTTCTGCCCAAAATGTAGCATGCTAACACACTTACAGACGGTTGAACGTGATGCACATTAAATCTGCTTATAACCTCAGCATGTCATATTTATAACATTAGCATTTACCTCCAGACCTGGCTTTATCTTTATGTAGACTAGAGGAGCTAAGAAGCAAAGTATAACATTCTTGTAAATGTTTGAATGTCTAAATGTATGGATGAATAAAAGATATCACGATCAGGAAGAGAGCACTATGTCCATGTGAGACTGAGGAACTTACAGCCACAAGGACGAGTTTACCGGAGAGTTTGCCAAGTGATGGTTTAGCATAGCAGCCTTGCAGCAGTTTGGTGCCCGGCCATGACAAGAAATACGAGACAAATGTCTTCTAGTTTTGCAGAGCCAGTCATTTAAATAAGTAAGCATATTTTCAGATGAGAAAGCTCACTGCTTCATTTTGCCATCTCCAGTCTGTGCATTTTGGCTGAATGGTATTAGAAATAACTAGAATTTTTTCTGCAACATATAATGCGATTTTTCAACACACAAAAGAGCTTTAATGTTCATAGTAATCAGCACATTGTTTTTAATTTGTAGTAAGAATTGTACTATTGTAAAAGTCTCCCAATTATGACTTGTTATAACATGTTCCAAATGTCCTTCTGTGGACTTTAGTTTGGAGTTCCTGGACTTTCTTTTTGAACTTTTACTTCAGTGTAGATGTGCAATCAGAACTTCTACCTCTACGAGAGTCGTTTTTTTCTCTCTCACCAGTATCTGTGTTGATTGTTTAAAAGTGAACTGCAGGGACTGTGTCTTTCATGGAAGCTTCCCATCTCTCCTCTGATAGATGCACAGAGCTTATCTTGATTTTACGCCTTCCTTTGAAACCCTTTGAACACTCAGCTTCATAGGAAAACTGATATACAGTAAAGACCTATACTGAATGTATTATTACAGAGAATCCACAGAGTACTACTCAGTAAGGATTCCATCTAGCTCAGCTTATTATTCAGATAACTATTAGTTCTCTTAGCTCAACCACAAGCTATATATCTATATATCTGTATCTCATTAAGGATCCATGTGAATAAAAGTTGTTTTCTGAGGATCTTGAGACACCTTTCAAGTTTGCTTGTGTTCATACTCTGCTGTCAAGCTTTTGTGAAATGCTCCAACTGAAGACCTTTAATTCATGTTGCAAGACGAAGAACATGTGTGCATCAAATATATTCACTGATTCATCTAATGTGCAAAGACAAACAAGAGAACTTTGCTGTTTAGACATAGCTGCTCAAGATCATTGCAGGTATTCCGTGTTGTCCTTGAAATTGGTGCTGGACTGATGATTCATTTGAAAATAAACTTTCAATGAAATTAAATAACCTCTCGGGGATATAAAGGTGGCACAAGAGATGATTCACTCTTTGTCAGTTGTCATTAAAGGGATTTTTTTTTTAACTAGAGAAAAAAGTGTGAAAAGAAGGGAATGAGGAGTGAAAGGGAGAAAATGTCTATCAGTATCACTTCCTTGCATAAAGAAGCTTGTTTTTTTTAGAGGCTGGGGAGATGAGCTTTGAAAAACAAGGGCAGAATAAAGTGACCTCCATTATTCTGCCTGCAGCAGGAAGCTGGGACAGAAACCAGGAATATAATTAAACCATTCTCTACACAACCGGCACAACGGTGTGCAGCAGCAGCAGCAGCAGCAGTTTCGCTAAAAAAGAACACAAACACAGACCAAGTCAGACACGCTAACACAATAGCTGTGTGCGTTTATGCTGACTCTATGCTTTTGTGACTTGTAGAGCAAAAGCTATGGCTGCTACGAAAATGTAAAGAAAATCAACGTAATAGATCCAGAGCAGAAAAAACATTCTGACAAAAGAGAAGAAATCCAAAAGAAAACAAGTTCCCAATGCTCAAAAGCATCTGCCTATAGTGCGTCGTCGTGTGTATGTAAGCTATATAGAGTTGCAGAATTGCAGAGAAAGCCTACAGGCTGCATTCTGATCACACTGTACTGTGTCTGTGTGTTACATCTGAGCCACAGTGGGACACCACTCGATATCTTATCTGCAGTGCAAAGCAAACGTCACGATCCTCGGTCGACACAGGCACCAAAATAAACAACAACAACACTGGCCCTGGCACTCATGCTGACACACGCAATTATCTGTAGACAACAGATGAGTCATGTCTCATTTTTAGATCAACTAAGAGTCAGTAAATGCACTCTGTGATCACACAGTCAAAATGAAATTAAGACACAGCTGAAGCAATACTGCTCAGTGTTTCCCCTACCATTATACTAGCCCAGAAATATATTTTTTAAAATTTTTTTTGGGCTTCTGTGCCTCTATTATAGAGATGGGATAGTGGATAGAGTCAGAAATCAGGGAAAGAAGTCATTTAAGGATACCTTTCCGATAGAACAGGACAGCTGTCATTAAAAGTAACGAATGAACACCAAGATTCCTTCAAGTGTTTGTGTCGGCGTCCGTCTGCACGCACCTACCCACCCCCACCACCCACCACCCCCCCTCCCCCAAAGCTGTAAACCTAGGGGAAACACTGCTGCTTAATGAAAAACATGGGTACAGGCCATTTGTCAAGATGTATTTACCAGCAATAGAAAATTCTGCAAAGGAATCTAGCCATATGTGGGCTTAACTCACACAGGCTTCATTTTAAGGTTTTGTATTGTGTTTATCTTTATGTTGTTTTGTGCTAGATGTAGGCTGAACGTTTTTCTCCTCTACATTTTAGAGAAAATCATTGTCGTTTTTTTTTTTGTGGGAGGGGGGGCTTTTTTGTGCCTTTATTGGAGAGAGAGGACAGTGGATAGAGCAGGAAATCAGAGCGAGAGAGTGGGGATTGACATGCTGGAAAGGAGCCACAGGTCGGATTCGAACCTGGGCTGCCCGCTTGGACGACTATAACCTCTGTACATGGGACGTGTGCAGTAACCACTGCCTGGCCATTTGAATCCACTAAATTCAGCTGCAGTTATTAATCATTTTGCAGATTTAAACATGCTGCTGACAAATTAAATCTGATGAGTTTTTGTAAATTTAACTACCCATAAACGTAAAGTAGGTCAAATTAGGTCACAAATAATGTTTCAGTAAAAGTATTTCTATCATAACAGTCTAACAAACATTCCTTAAATAATTTTGCCATTGATGCTCTTGCTTCTTTTAAGAAAACTCAAATGTTTTTCACTGTTTTTCACAGTGTGACATCGCCACTGCTACAAAACCTACAGCATGATGAGCTTCTAAGATATATGAGTTACAGCATTAGCATTGTGACTGATATAGTTTGGATAACCTCCTTCAGGATAATATTTTTATAATATGTTTCTGTAGATTATTTCATGAGATAACTGGATCAAACAAGTCAGCCACAGGGAAATGAACCTTCACTTTTGAGAACATAGCTCATACTGCCACCTTGTGTTTACATTTAGTATTACACCCTTCTGTTGACGATTGTATTCAGATTTGGCTTCTCAGATGTAAGACACATGAGGACAAAAAAATCCATCAGTTCCCACAGCTGCTGTTACTTTAACTACAGGCCTTCATCATCAACAGACTCATATATGAAATCCTTTCAGCAGAGGAAAACATGATACATTTTTTAAACATGACACAATTTAAACCATCATCAGAATAATTCAATCTCCTGGAGAGCTTCCTCATTACTTCATACCTGAATTCAAAAATGCCTCCTGCATAATTTAGCAGGAGTCACTGAATGATACACAACATTATGCGTAGAAGAGGAGGCAAAATAAGAGACTTGTGAAGCAGGGAGGGCCAGCCTCCCAAAGCGTGTACCACAGAACTAAATTAACAAATCAATTTTCCAAACTTTCCAAAGATTTGAAATGGGGGAAATTTTGAATACACGTGACCATATTTAGTAAATAATTCTTAAATTACATATTTTTCTTTTGTATCCAAATGCTTTAGCCAACTGTCAGCACCACAAAGTTTAAGTTCTCCTGAAGATAAACTTTTCTTACAAATTCAATCAGGACTTTGTAAAAAATTAGGGAAAATGCCATAATTTAGTTAAAAAACTTACAAATATATATATATATAGGCCTGTATATTTACATATGTACCTAGAACTATTAATATTTGATTATATATATTGCGTTCAGGTAACAGGTGCTGATGATTGTTTACTCAACAAATATTTAAAAAAAAAGTTTATCTCCACAGTGTTTAAGTGTTTAACTGAAGAATGAAGATTCAATGCAGCTGCAATTATAATACAACAGCCACTAACAATCACAGTCCTCCTGTTAGACACCACAGAAAGCATCTGTGGAGTCACAAAATACTGTGAGTAAAAGTGATTGTAGAACTGGGAAAAGAAAAATACTTTAAAGCATATTAGTATAGACAAAATAATACACAACTCCTTCAAGCTAGTGGCTGCATGCCAGTTAAAGCTTATTATTATTATTGTTATTATTACATCAGACCACGACGCTCAGTGAAGCTTATTGATGAAGCTCCTTCAGACTGACCTCTCCTTTCCCTCCTTCATCTTCCACATCATCCTCCATGTTAGCAGCCGGCTTCACTGGATAAGCTGTGTGTGAATAGTAGCCACCAACACATCACTTTGTTCATATAGACAGTCCGAAATCATTAGTTTTCACACATTAAAATACAATTACTTACTGTATTCAGACAAATCTGCTGTTCCCGTATCTTCTAGACTTTTTTGGGACATTAACAATGTCATCATGTTTTAGTTATTTAATTCAGAGAAATAAGAAAAATGTAAACATGTAGCCTACCGGAGTGTTAGTTTATTTTATATCGTCTTACCGGAAGTAACCCCCCCCCCAAAAAAATAAAAAAATAATAATAATATAAATATATATATATATATATATATATATACATTTATTTAAAAAAACAAAACAGTATTAGGGCAGGTAGGAACTATAGCATGAAAAACTACACGAAAGACGAAATATTAAGTTAATAACGCATTGCCATCAGGTTTCAAAAATACTGTAGTTCAAAGGTTAAAGCCGCTAACGTCACCGTGACGTCATTTTTGAACCGATAGGCTAAAGAAAATACGTTTCTAAAATACAAATTTGATTTTTCTTCATTATTGGAATTTTTTTATTCAGACATTTTTCAATAAATATATTTTTGAGTCTCAAGAGAATATTTACAGAACAACATACTATAATTTTGTGTAACTTCATCAAAGCATTTCAACCTTAGATCTTCAAACAGACGCAGTTTATATGGCTAATCATTTATTTTAGAGATAGGGATTTGTCCTTTTACATAAATGAACAGAGGTATTATTTCACAGCTTAAATACCATGTTCTAAGCTTGTTTTTTATTTCACATAACCTTGATGTAAAGCCAATCATATTGAAGAGATGACAGTTTTGAAGTAATTCTATTTCTTTATTTCATACTTCATGTCAAGATATCCTTTTTGTCATATGAAGTTATGCCCCATAACAAAAGAACGTGTTTAAAGAACAAAGAAACGTGTGGCTCACAAAATAAAGGCATTCTCTCATAATATTCTTTACAAAGTAATCTTACAACAAACAAAGAACAATGTCTCAGATGAAACAGCAGAGTACAATAAATCAAAGTTCCTCACTACATTTGACTTTAACCTAACTGTGACAGAGGGAAATAAAAGGAAAGAAAAATCTGTACAAACAAATACAGTTTAGCTCCTGAGATACTCCATGGGACTGACTCGCTGTTCCAAATCCATACTTTGACATCATAAGCACCAAAATGGCCTCCTTTTTTTTGGTAAATTCAAATAAAAATGTGAAGACCCTTTGAACTCCTTTGATTTAAAACAGCACTTTTAACACCTGTTTTTAAAAAGCACTGATGCAAACATTGCCATGTCTGAAGATTTGGAGCAACTTCTGACCCTGGTGACACACCTGGTGACGTCAACAAGTGCCAAATATGAAACTGCAACCTTTATAAAATCTTAACTGCATCTTCCTGCGCTTACTTGATCCAATCACCACAGCGCCTCTTTCTGCTCTTTGAAAATGTCTTACAATCAAAAACAGAAGTGAATAGATGTAAGCTCTTATTAAAGTAGATATGATGTGGAGTAAGTGTATATTCATCTCTTCATGGTGATGACAGTTACAGACAACATTTCTCTATCTCTCTCTCTTTTTTTTGCCACTGAAAACTTTGGTGATGCAGAAACGTCTTAAAGTACCTGAACACTTCACTTTGATATTGCTTTGACAAAATATGCTGTACAATATTCACTGACGTCACAACCGTTTGACAATCACACATATGAAAAAACCTGACAAGAAGTTGGCGAGCAAATATTTGTGTGTACAGAGAAGCTGCAGAGATGACTCGTGCGTAGTCGAGTGTCAGATTTTGAAAAAGACAGATGCTTTGTGGCTGGTACTGTTATTGTGAGCACATTTCCCAACGCTTCTTTCTGAACTTTTTACACAACAAAGTGAGAATATTTTTCTGAGGGGGAGGCATCTTTAAATCACACTTCTTTAAGCTCCTTTTCTCACATGCCTTCCTTTCAGAACTCCCTCCCCGCAGACAGAGATAAACTCAGATCAATCGTCAGTTTTTCCCCCCCCCCGCCCTCCATGGATCCAAGATTGAGGGTTTTTTTGGACGAAGACAAACACGTTTCCATCTGTTAGGGAGATCTGTTCATCCAATGGATGCATTGGAGTCCTTCTGTTCTGTGCCAAAGCCAAAGTCCCAGTTGACATATCACTCAGACAGTCATCCATAATCTGTCCTTTTTTTCTCTGCCAAAGAGTATGATGAAAAATCTGTTATCCTAAGTTAACCCACTCATAGTTCCCTCTTCCTGCTGATTCAGTTCTTCCCTATGAAGTACGAGGATAGTTGACGCGTCCACCACTGAAGTCCTTCACCTTGCTAGTGTCCGTTTGTCTCGGGGGCCGATGCCGGGGTGGAGGGAGTGGAGGAGCGGGAGGCAACAGAAGCCTTCTCTCCACCGGGACTGGAGACTGAGGGCACCCTGTCGGGGACCTTGACCCCGGTAAGACCGATAGGAGACACCCCAGCTGCTGCTGCTGCTGCCGCCGCCACAGCAGCCGTCCTGCTTGCAGTGATGGCAGAAACTGGTTTGGGCTGAGCCTGAAGTCCTGGGCTGCAGATGAGGTGATGCCTCTCCCAGTCTTTGTGCTGGCAGAAGGAGCCGCAGTAGCGCGCCGCGTTGCAACCGCTGCACGTCTCGCTAGCTTTGCGACCACAATTCCAGCAACACTGAAAATAAAGGAGACATTTGTAAGTTTTCTTTTTTTGGGGGGGGAGTAGGCGTCTTTAAAACCAAAGCTGAAACAATCTGTGAACATAATATTTCTGGTTGACAAACAGTGTTTTAAAACTCTAACATAAATGTAGCATCATTGTCTTTGGTTCCTGTCGTGTTCCTCGCAAGGGAGGGAAATATCAATCTTTTAAACAGCTAACTGCTCCACTATGTCTTTGTTCATCTTGTGTTTGGTGCTGGATGAATAGCTAACAGATGTCTGTGAGACTGGTGAGAGTGAACCAAAAGGACAAGTTCTGCAAGTTGCATGCCAGTAAAACAAAACAGTGAGCTAAAGATGACGTAAAGCTTAAAGGAGCTGAGGAGAACAACAGAATCGGGTGATAGTTATGTGTGTGTTTATCACAGTGAGTGACCCCTGTCAGTGAGATGTAATAATTGTTTCCACTTTTGATTCTTTATTACTGGTCATAGCACATTTAAGATCTATTTTAGAAATATAAAAGATTGTTTAACCTAAAGGATCCAGCCGAAAGATACTAATACTATGTGTTGCTGCTCTTTAAATTCAATTTCAATGTAAAACACACTGATTTGAGCTGATTTCAGAGCCACTTAAAGCATAAAAATGCTAGTCTTGGTGGCTTTTAAAAACGGCATCAATGTAAACATTTCATATTAGCAGCTTATTATGAACGTGTGCATGTTGTTGGAAGACAAAATATAGTCTGATGTGTTTAAAAATCAAATGTGGCAATATAAGTTTCAAAGTATCGTGCACGGTTATCACAATCTGGATCTGTGCTCACCTCACTGGAGTCCTCCTGTTCGTTGATGACCAGGATTGCGTCCTCTTGAGCCTTCCTCTTTGCATCAGCCACAGTCTTCTCCATCTTAGCTCTCTCGGCGGCAATCATCTCAAAAGCCTTCTGTTCCGCTTCTGCTACAGCTTTCTGCACTTCATCCATGGCCTGACGCTTCACCTCGTTCACCGCCTCTTCTAAACATCAAGGGGGGGGAGTTCAGTTTTAAGTTGAGCTCAGCCTGTTTCAACTCTGCACATTGGCAGTCTAACCGTCTATGAACCAGCATAAAGCTGCATGTCATTAAAATGAAAATTGTCCAGAATCATGTTATTGTTTTTTCCCTCTATAACCTTGAACATTACTGATATATAGGTGTATAGGCGTTTTCAAAATGTGAAATATAACTCTGATGGTGTTCTTTGTAACTTCATTTTGAAAAAACGCTCTATGAATAAAGGTTATGATGTTATTATTCTTACCAGCTTTCTTCCAGATCTCGTCTGTAACGTATGCTGAGCCTGGCCGTGGAGCAAAGTCTCGCTGAGAGTCTGCAGGGAAGCAGAGACAGAAGGGATTAGCACCTGCCAGGGCTTATTAAGATATTAAGACGATTAATTGTTAAAATAACGGTTGACTTTGTGGTGACTGACAGTTACATCAACATAACAGGTGCTCAGAAAGAAAGAAACAAAGGCCACAGAGGGAGGCCGCAATAATATCTTTGTCATGTACTCTTTTGTTTTGCCTGGGATGCACACGACTCCGCATATCTAGGCCACACGACCGTCGTAATTGTTGTTTATCGGAGTCTTGGACTGATCTGAGATCTGACAGCTTTAGAAAGGAATGTGTTTGGCTTGGAGCGAATTGCAGACCAACAAGCTGTGTCAACATTCTGTCTGTTCCCTCAAATCTCTCTCTCTCTGCATCTCAATTCATTTCTCTTTCTCTGTAACACTGCCACCTGGCTCATCTCCTCTATCCCCATCTTATATTCTCCATCTCACTTCCTACTTCTCTCTTTTTTGTCCCCCCTTCATTTACAATCCTCTCTCTTCAACCAAGCGCTTCACACACCCTCCCTGTCTCCTTTTCCAACCCCCACTACACTCTTTCCTCAGCCCGAGCAAGCAGGCAGGCTTCCCGGCTGGGGGCCCAGATGGTGCTCTGGCGAGTCAGCCAGCTCTGAGTCTCTGAGCCTGCAGGACGGCAGGACAGCCCTTCTGTGGCCGATATGGCCGAGGCCGGTCCTGGCACCTGTCTGTGGCTATGGACCAGCAGGAGGACGGCAAGGCTGGCGCTCAGAGAGGACCGTGCCAGTACACAGCAGACTGGGGGGGGACTCACTGTGGACGCACTAACTCACTTGAGACTTGTCTGCACTTCTATTGGTGGCCACTAGGTGGTGTATAGAGAGTGAAACAGAGACACTGTCATTGATACTGTTCAGACCTTTCAGTTTTATTGAAGTGTGCTTCATGATTTTCAATCAAACATGCTGCATCCTTGTTCAGGCCTTTTTTTTTTTTTAAATACGGATAAGATATGATCAAGGGTGTAAATACTTCGGCTAGGCCCTTTGTGATGTTTATAATAAAGAATAATTACACCCATTACAACCGTGGTAAATGGACATTCATTAGTTGTATTCAAAGTAGGGTCCAGCCTCCAAAGCTCAAATCATAAGGCCGACAAATGAAGTGCTGTTCATTGAGGCACAGGTTTAGAAATGAATGTCTGAAAACTAATCACCCTGCAAGATACTTCTACTGTGGACAAAAGGCTTTTAGTAATTATGTGAATTGTCCCTTCAAACGTTAGGTTTTGGCTTCATCCCCGTGTTCATGAAGCAATCTTCTCTTGTGGAAAACAACACCCACCAATCACAGAAATGGCAACTGGAGTGTTTGGTTTCTGCGGTGCACCAACATAACTGAATTAGAAAAAGCGGTACCAACCCGGCTCGCCAGAGTGGGGGCTGTGGGTCTTGGAGAAGGGAGTTGAGGCCGAGCCTCCTTTGCGTGGGTCCTCCTGCTCGCTGGAACGCCGCCTCCAGTAGTTGAGCTCCTCCCGGTCTGACTCCTGGCATCGCCTGAGCACGCTCACCGACCGCCGCGTCTTCTCCACCATGTCCACAATGCAGTTCAACACCTATAAAGGAAGACAGCCACATAATGAGTTTTTTATCTATATGTTTCACTGATATATATGAACTTTTACTCTTAAGAAGTGTCTAAAAATCGTCCTCATAAGAAACACAACATGAAAACAAGTATTCTCTACAGATGTGCTGTATATACGTTTTTGCTTTCCAGCGATGAGATGTGAAAAAAATCTTCAGAAGAGGACCCCAATGACACTTTACATTCTTTCTATATCACAAGCCATTAGCAGTGAGGGTGTCTGTCTGCAGCCTTACATGGTCCAGATGCCTCCATTCATCAGCCCACTCTCGGTCTGTCAGTCTGTGGTCCACCGGCTCCTCGCGGTAGCCCCCGTTAGTGCCTGATTAAAACACACACAAGACAGACCACAGGCCAACGTGATTAACATTCTTCTTCATGTAAGACAAGCTGCAAGTGACAGTAAGTGAGTGAAAGGTGTGTGTGGATGTCTAATCTGTCGCTTATCTCTGCTTCAAAAAAAAAAAAATCACTTCAATTTACTTTAAACTTTGAGATACTGAAGGTTCATTATTTCACCACAAGATATCCTGGGATTACCATCAATATTTTGCTCACATAGTAGGGAAGACATGCCTTAAAAAAATCTAAACCACACCTTCTCACATATTGAATTTAAAGTGACAGAAATGAAGAGAAGTAAATGGTGGATAAGAAACAAGAAAAATCTAGATGGATTTAGGGATTGTGACTGAGAAAGGTGGGGTGAAAACGAGAAGTAGAAGCCTGTGATGCAAACCAGATTTCCAGCACCACAGCCTACACACATCTGGAAGTCAGCTGTCAACTACACACACACACACACACACACACACACACAAACACACACACACTAACCAAAACTTCTCCCTTTGCACCTCCCCTCCTGGAGCTCACAGCATTCCAGTAGGGAGACACTCAGGCTGAGTGGAGTGGCTCCACTTCTAAACACAACCAGCCGCTCTGACACTAACTGTGGGCCATTACAATCAAAAACATGCACACACACAAACACACACACACAATAATCAACTGAGCGTTCTGATTCCAATTCAGTTATTACTCAACACTATGACTTAAGCGATGTCTAATTGAATATTTAACGGTCTTAATAGTTTGCACACAGAAGATTGTGGGCTCATGCAGAGCCCAAATATGTCCTGATACATGTCACTCACACACATAAACAACAACACACTGACTAAAAAGAGTCAGCAAAACCACAGTCTCTTAAAATTGAGAAACAAACAGCCAACAAGAGCACACATGCACACCAAGCCTGCTGAAGAGAATAATGACTCCCTCATGCAAACACACACACACACACACACATGCACACTCACACTAGCCTTCCCCTCGACCTCTTCCCTACTCCTGGTTCTCATCAGTGTTCATCAGTTCAAAGCCGTGAGTGTGTGTGTGGACTGATGTGTTTATGTGTGTGTGTGTGTGTGTGTGTGTGTGCGACTATGAGTTAAGTGGCGGCAGGCGGGCGGGAGGCTGTCAGACAAGGGACTAAAGCCTCGTAAACACAGCACCTCTACCATGAACATATCAAGGTGTGTTTCTGTTCGTGTGTGTTTGTGTGTCTGTGAGCTACTGCTGTTTCCACTGTGTGCTGACAAGCCCCCAGATGGAGGGTAGATATACACCAGAGTAGATCCAGCCCTGCCTGCCTGGACAGTATGGCTCTGTTTATACACACACACGCAGACTCCAGAGATATACGGGTACGGCTACACAAACACACAGACCACCCGTTATCAGAATGTATGTGCGTGTGTCTGTTTTCTTCCAAGTGGGTTCAATTCTTTATGAATCAGTAACTTGAGAGTCGTTTCCACTGTGGGGAGTTTTCTTAGAAATTAGGAACATTTGGAGAAAGTCAGTGTTTTATCACATCAGGGACCAGGGAATTAATTAAGTTATATGGACACTTCTCAACCAACAAAAAAAAGTCCCTGCTCCCTTGAGGAGTACTTTCTCACTTCGATTGGCTGTATAAGTGATTTGTGTGGTTCATTTTATGCTTCACTTACCAGGGAGCCTTGGTCTGTCTTTGAGTTCCCGGATCTCCAACACGCGTTGGCTGTGCTCGCGGTGTAGGATGTGCGGTGCTGCGATGTCATCCAGAGCGTAGTGCTGCAGCGGTGGAGGGGTCGGGTGAAGCTGGGTGCTAAGGGGCAGAGGGTGGGCGGGGCTGTGTCGGGGAGCAGGGCTGATGGTGCAGATTCGTTTGGCCGCAGGCTCCAAGGCTGCTGGGGGACGTTCATGAAAACCATTCTCTTTACCTCTGAAGAAGGAAGGAGATGAAGCATGGTTACAAAGTGAGCAGAAACACGAGAGCTTGATATGTGTCGCTTATATGTGTCGGTTGGAATTCCAACCTGTTGGGGCTGTGTCTCTTGGTCGCAGGCTCAGGGGGCTCCATCAGCAGCTCGGAGGAGTCTGGGGAAGAGGCCAAGGTGGTGCTGAGCAGGAGGTGCTCATGCTGGGACAGGTACTGGGCTGGGGTCTGCTTGGCTGCCCGTGCACAGTGAAGGAGTTCCCTCTGCAGAAGGGGAAGGTTTGCCTGGATGGAAAGAAACAGACTTGTGAGGCTTTTTTTTTTTTTTTTTTTTTTTTTACAGAAAAGTCTTAAAATTGGGAAGAAGAAAATCAAGATATATTCATTTTCCCTGATAGAGGATTTTTACAACAGGATAAATACAAGAGGCGTATGGAGAGAAAAAAGGGCACCATACAGCCCTTTAAGCAAAAAAGTGAGAACCTGTTGAACCCTATAACGGGGCTATTTAGGGCAAAGAAACAGTGAATATCTGCCTCTGTGGGTGGACACTTTCCTGGGAGAAATGGCATGTTTAAGGGGGGGGCATTGACTCCATCAGGTCTGGCTGTAAGGCTCCATTTAGCTCTTGAAGTCGGTCTGTGGCTGCCTCCAATGTTGGCTGTGGCATCCCGAGCTCAAATAAAAACGGCTGAGTTTTCTACACTGCTGCTGAGGTTGGTCACTAACCACTTGCACACACCACGAGCACAATACGTCAATCCCAGCCTATGTTATGGAGGCTTATAAAACTAAAAAACATTTCCAAACAAACGATACGTAGACTCCACTTCACATTACGCTGTGGTCCGCTTCTCTTTTTTAATATTTATCTACGACTCTCTCCGTTCTATCTTTCCATCTCGCTTTTGTTCCCTGCATTTCCCTGATGAGGAACAGACTGTGGTGTGTTTGCAATTACAGCACTTCCTTGCTCCCTCAACCAGAGGGACCAAATAAACAACCATACCGTTCACATTTTGTGACCTCCTCCTCCTTAGCGTGTTTGGCAATCTAAAAGATCCTTTCTCCTTGAATCTGACCGATTCTGCCCCGTCATAACTAGCTCATAATTACAGCGTCTATGGTGTTTTGCCATATTGGTTTGCCGTCTTCACAGATATTCTAACACCATCGCTTTTTTTTGGTCAACTCTGTATAACATCCCTCTATATATCTCCCATGCTCCTCTGAGTCCCCTCTTTCCCTGGGGCCCCAGCTAGTGAACACATGTGCTGTGTTTCAGTCGAGCTCTCTGGGGTTCAGCGGGGCGGATGCTAGATTGGCGGCGCCTTGGCAGCTGAATGCTCTTTTTAAACGGGACAGCGGCTCCATATGGCGCACACTGGAGCCCATAAAAAGGGAAGGGAACGCTTTATAGGCATGTTTCACACTTCCGAGTTCCCACTTCTCCCTCTCTCCTCCTCACCCAGCTCTCTCTCTCTCTCTCTCTCTCTCTTTTCCACTTCCTCACCCTCCGACTTTGTCCCATCTGTCTTTCTCTTTCTGAAGACTACTTTTACAGAAGTTTGAATAAAGTTTTTTCGGGACCCCACCCCACTTGTAATAAATTTCTAGAAGTAGGGGAACAGAGGTTTCTTGTCTCAGCACTCTCGAGACAGACACATGGAGGGGCTCCAAAGGTGAGTAAGAGGTAAGTGTGGAAAAAGAGTTGAGGATTTTAACTTGCTTAAAGTTACAACGCCGCAACCCACTGAAGATTTATTGGATGCTTTACTGAGAGGAGCTCCTAAAAAGAATACTCTTTACTCCCCTGGCTACAAAGGGCTCAGGAGGCTGTTGCACACACACACACACACACACACACACACACACACACACACACACACCCACACACACACACACACACACACACACACACACTCATCTGTTGCTTGTCAAGTCAACATGCAAATCTTGATAGTTCCTTTGAACATTAGAGAGGTTGTTTATTCGATTAGAAAACCTACACAGATCCCTATTTAGCGGTGTGTCCTGGAAACACGGTAATAAAGTGTAATCAATCTATTACTTTTCCAGCATGACTCATGAGCTGTAATATGATTGCCTGTAGATTATTCAGGGTTATGTTAAAGTCAAGAACCTTCTCTTTATCGCCTGTTATTATGTGATTAATAATGTAGCATGGTGGAAAACCTCAGCCGGGAGAGGAGAAGTGAGCAAGGTTAAATGATTCTAACAGAAACAGGCGTAGCATTGGGTGTAATGTCTAAAACTCAAATGAGATGGGGAAAAAAATACTGCTACAAAGTAAAAAAAAAAATCCAACAGAATAATGCTAAGGAAATATACAAAATCAGAGAAAGAGAGGACGTCGTTGTGTTTACCTTGAGGAAAGGAATAACAAAGGGCCGTAAGGGGAAGTTTGTGGCCTCCTGAAGACGGGAATGAAACTCCTCAATGGTGACTGTTGAATTCTAGGAGACACAGAAAGAGACGATCAGAAGAGCAATGATAAAATCTACAGTGTCAGATGTTGCTACGTCTCGAAAGAAATAAGACAAAGAGTTAGCGAAAGAGCTTACTACGAGGGCCAGAACCAGGCTTCGGACGCTGTCTCCGATCTCAGGAGAGATGTCGTTCCCAAACTGCTGCAGCGTGGTCAGGAAGCGTTTCAGCTTGCTCAGCTGGCGAGCCCCACAGGTGGCCGGCAGCTGCTGGTTTGCCAGCGACGAGGATGAGGAAGAAGAAGGTCCGTTGCTGTAGCGCTGCGGTGGAGATGGCACTGCGTTCAGGGTAGGTGGGGAATGGTGATTCCCGTTTGTCACTGGAGAGGAGAGGGGAGATTAAGAAGAAATAAATAAAGAGAATGCTTCCCTTATAGTGGATTCAGGATCATTGATTACTGGTGTTTTATTGTTCAGTGTAATTAAGATATCCAGATAACATGCACTAAACACCGGTTTAAATAGTAAATAGTCTAAATGAATCCAAACTCGAGCTACAAATTCAGGTTTAATGACAAAAAATAGAAGTAATATCAGAGTATTGCTCGGGATAAAGTGAATCTCAACAGAGAAACTAAAGAATCAAAATCAAACATGATATTTAAAAGAAAAATTAAAGCCAGTTTGTTGAATAAATATGTGGAAATATGTCAGTGAGATACTGTTTTGTTTCGTGATGCTGTAACAAAAATGTATTGTGATATACTTTGTACAGTGTATAATGAATTGGTAAGGAGGACTTACAGGGGGGCTGCCAGTGGCTGTGTTTGCCTGCAGCCAATTTAATTTAAATTGTTTTTGAATTAAGTGTTCTGTTTTGTTTTAATTAATGTTTTGTGAAAGAGGGGCAGATATTATAAGATTAATCTTCTTTCTGCTCCTTTTCATTCAAAATTTGAGATTTTATGTTTGTTTGTTTTTCTTAACTTTATTGTTTTCTTTTTTTTATTAAATAAAATTGACAAAAGAAAAAATCTTTTAAAAAAATCTTTAGAATAATTCTTACATGCTGTGGTGGAGAAGGAGGCCGGACGAGGGCCGCTGGGGTTGACGGAGGGCAGGGGAGGCATCGTGGAGCTGGAGCTGCTGCTGGGGGCTGATCTGGAATGAGTCTTAGCATCCACAGGAGAACCGGGCATGGCAGGGGTCTTCTTCTCTCTACTGTCTGCAGAGAAAAAGAAGGAGAGAGAGGTTAGCTGGGGGTCAAGAACCGGTGTTTTAAGATGTTCTAAATCTGATGATTAAAACCAGGTCTCTGTTGTTATTAAATATGAGCAAGTTTTGCTTTGATTTAGTCTTGCTTTTCAGCTCTTTTCCTTTAATTAACTCAGACTCAAATGTATAAAACAACCACAATAAACGTTGCAATTGAACTCACTTAAGCATCCGCAATCGCAAATAAACAAGCAAAGACCAGTCTTACTTTCCCCATCAGCTAAGTGGTTTAAATGAATGCAAAGGCTTTAGGTCTATAGCCACAAAAGAAAACTAAATGCCCACCCCCCCCCCCCCAGCCCACTTCACAACACAACACATACTGCCAGGGCATCACCCACCCTGCCAACCCCCCCTTTAAAAGAGCCAGATGTCTAAAGTTTAGCCCCTTTTTCCCAAACTATTCAGATCAATAACAGAAGAAATGCTGAAGAAGCCCATTGTGTGGAAGAAGAATGCCCCCTCGTTGAGCTCCCCCCTCAAACGGGTTGGGGGGGGGGGGGGTGGGCGGTGGAAAAAAAAAGACGAGACAGAGAGAGAAAGGGACGAGGTTATTTCACGCTTTACTAACAAGATCGGCAATCTTTTGAATGTTAAACGCAACTTCTCAATATGCTATAGCCGCTGAATGAGACCACCAGATAAGGGGTATGGAAAGAGTGAAATGAGGGGTGTGGCGGTGGGGAGATGTGGGATCAGACACCGTCTTTGTCTCCTGGAGATCCATGAAGGCCGGGACCCGTCTCCATTTAGAGTGGATCAGACCTTTCTAACTGCTTTAAGAATGGACGATTAATAGACAAGCATGGTCCCACAGGTCATGGGTCAGCAGAGAGCAGCTTTTTAAATGTGGATTCATGGTTTTAGGGCTTTGGCTTCAATGGCACCCTTTATATCGTTTTCACAGCTATGAACTCTGCATGGCCTTGAGCCACAGGGTTCCAGTTTATAAAGGCGTTTAAGTCTGAAGGTTTAAGCTGTCAGTACGTATTTCAAGGGAACTCAGAAGGAGCAATTCCCCATATTCACATGGCAGCCATTGACGATTGATGTTAACCTCTGGGTTGGAACTTCACATATTGGTGTGGTACTGCAGTGTTTCAGCCTCCAAATCTTAGCAGTACAATGACAAAGTGCCATTAACTGGCTCCTAAACGATCAGCAGAACAGACGACTTAGCAACAAAAGCTAACTTTAGCATTCAACTACTTTTTCACATTTACTCTTCCAAGTGTACACTTTGAGAGAAAAGTATAGGCTATATCCATCCTGGTAAACAAACCCATATTGGTCACATTCGTTTAAAAAGTAACACACTTTTGGGACTTTCCTCTTTTGTTATATCACACAACCAAAGGGAAATGTTCGCTTGTAAGTGGTTGAATGCTAACGTATCATGCAACACTGTAAAACAGGATGCTAATATTAGCTCACGAGAGTTTGAATGCTATATCGCCATTCAACTGTGGTGTTATCTTAAGTGGTTGAATGCTTAAAAATGTAGACAAAGATATTTTTTTAGCCCCGTTTGCCGTCCATGAAGTGATTCTATCCACACGCTTTGTCAATCCGCCCTGTGAAACTCATCTGTCATGTCTGCAACTCATTATACAGCTTTGACTGTTCTCCCTCCTGTTTTTTCCTTCAACTTCATCCCTCTCTCTTTTCCCCTCTCATTCCTCCTCAGCTGTGTGGCCTGCCCTGCCATCTCTCCACCTGTTCACCCACACAGGGGGCAGGAAGGAGGGATCGAAGCAGACATTTGGACTGTCATACCCTCCACACAAGCAGGCTGCCAGAGCACCGCAGGAAGCAGCCTTCAGCACACGAACAAAAAAAACACACACACACACACACACACGCGCGCGCGCGCACACACACCAGTTCCAAAGCTTCACACACTCCAACCGTATGGCCAGGAAATTAGACTGACATCTCAATAACAGAATCAGCATGGCATATGGCCTTAATGTCAACACTGTTGCCATGTAAACAAGTTCATACAGCCAAGAGCAAGGACTTGGGCATTCAGAGTGTTATACAGTAGTGCTGCATGGAAATGTATTCACAAGAACTTGTTAACACATTATCAACAGTTCTCCTTTGGCAGTGAATTGTTATTAGGCGTCCAAATTGACTGTCATGCTTGTAAAGCTTCTTGTATGTCTATTGTGTTTGACAGACAGGTCTACATGAGGCAAAAACATGCTATACATATGTCTTGTTTTGAGCAGCCTCTACATATAGCGAAGAGACATTAAGTCACAGCTGTGCTCATGCAATCTTAAGATGTGGCAGTGTATGTTAGACGTGCCAGAGGTAACATCCAAAACAGGAGACATCAGGTGTGTGTGCATGTAGTGCTGACAGCCCACAGAGAATTGCCTCTGCTTGTCAATTAGACAGCGAACATAGCTGGATGACTTCATCTGGCTTGCAAGCACCTGAGTCCACCATATATAGTCACAGGGGAGGCAGCTGTCACTGCGACAGCAAAACACACACACACACACATGCACAGAGTGTACAAAGTGGTCCGATGTTAACTCAGGTGAATATTGGCTTAAAGGAGGATGTGGGCTGTTTGTCTGGTCTAAATGCCACCTGTCCTTAATGCTCTAATGGAACAAAGGTACACAAAGCTCCACCGCACATGTCAACAGGATTACAGGAAAATGCCACGATGCATAGACAACACTTTAAAGTGAATTGGCATGTGAGCAGACCAATGAGTACTAAATAACCTAGAGAGCAAAGGGGTTCATCTGCTTAAAAAATACTTGTTCTCTCGTTCTCTGTCCTTCTCTCATTTCTTCTCAGACAGATGATGTAGATAATACATTTTATAGTCCTGTTATTTACTCGAGCTCATTTATTTGCTTTCTACATCTGTTGTCATTGCAGGGATGGGAAAGTAATGTGCATCTGTGGTGATCTGTTGTTGCTAGCCAGGTGTTCCTTGTTTGTTCAGCTTCAGGTGACACTCGTCTGCATTTAAACATTCAATCAGCTTTAATTGCCTCTCCGACTCTGCAGGCGATGATTCAGGATGAGGGACAGAAATAAAAAAGAAGAGATTTCAGGCTATTCCCATTTAGCGAGTACTTAATGCAATCTATGTACTGATGACATTAGAAACGACTCCTTGCGTAAAGCGAGGATGGATAACCTACTTTGAGTCCGTACAAATTAATCACACTTGACTTGATATGTAAATAAATGTGTTTGGTGTTAAGGCTTACTCGGCTCATGTTTTAACTCAGAGGTTTAAACTCTCTGGCAGCTGCCTGTGAGGCATGTGTGTGCAAGTGCGAGTGGACATGATTGTGCACAGCTATCTCTGTCCTGTCGCTGCAGATGAGGTGAGAGAAGATGTAACGCAGACCGTGCTAATTTATCAGCAAGCCAAAAGACAAATGAGAAAATGAGAGTATGTGCAATGCTACGTGCTATATGCTGCTACGATGTGGTTTCAGAGCAGACACACACACACACACACACACACACACACACACACACACACACACACACACACACACACACACACACACACACACACACACACACACACACACACACACACACACACACACACACACACACACTTCAATATGCAGTACGGCTAACTGAAACAACAGTTAATAAAGGGAACACTGAAAAAGATGACAGAAGACAATGTTTTTTAAATAAGTAGGTCTAATGATTAAGTTAAGAATAGAGTAAGCCCAGCTTATTGAAAACACTGGAACTAAGCTAGCCAAGATAAGATAGCTGGGATATTTATTTTAAATACATTGAAAAGAATAGCTAAATTCAGGGTTCAGTAGGTTAGCTTACACTTTGTAGCTTTCTAACAAAAACTTAGAACCTCAGAAGTAAATGTCCTCTGTTTTCCAACCTTTAGCCTCAATGGAAACCTAGATGTTTGGGAGTTAGCTGAACAGCTAGCTAACACATGGCACAATAAAGGGAACTGATGTGAGCATATCTTTACTTCGTTTTAAGTGGTTGGGTTTATCAGACTATTAGCTGCTGGCTCAACCTGTACTTAAGCCTAATCATTCCCTCACAAAAATGAGATTAAACTTGTATTATAAAACGTATTATTGATTTATTTACACTAAAATAAAACAGCAGTGTCAAGTGGAGCTTCGTTCTGTTTATTACCACTCGCAAACAGTTTAAAATAAAGGGCTACAGGCTCATTTTGAACAGAAAACAAACAGCCATAGAGATGATGATCATCTATAGAGGAATAGTAGTAAAACATAATATTAGCCCTAAACCATGAAATGGTGAGACACAGGCCTTAAGGGTGTTAAATAATAATGAATTGAAACAGATCAAAACATTGAGGAGTTGTCTTTCAGCTCAGGGCGGACAAAAAGGCATAAGCTAACAGCTCCCTTAGCACCAATGCAACTGATGGGCACTTCTTTCTCCTCCTCCTCCTCCTCCTCCTCCTCCTGTACCATATGGATCTAATCGGCCAAGAGCTGGCCAGCTGGGACCTCCAACAGTCACCTGTGAGGGAGGAGGAGGAGGAGGAGGAGGAGGAGGGGTGCAGAACGGACTGCTGGAGCCTACTCTGCTAAGCCAAAGCAGTCCCCTCCTCCACCTCGACACACACACACACACACACACACACACACACACACACACACAAACACAAACACGTCTTTGCCTTGCCTCTGAGGAAAGGAGGGGGGGTGGGGGGGAGGCACGAGGCGGCTGAATGCAAGCGAGTGGACTTAAATGCCGAGGAGACAAAGGCTGCACCTGGTCCCCGTCCGTCCACACACAATACAGCACACATCTGTTCCTCTATCCTGTGCTCCCTTCTGACCTCCACCCACATACACACAGACAACAAACACACACACACACACACACACACACACACACACTGCAAGGACAAGGACAAGCACCAACACTTACAACACTTCATCCACTTATAAAGCTGATAATTCGACAGTGCGTGGTCTCTCTCCATGTCGACGAGTTGTTATAACCTCAAAGTTAAACAACAGGTTCAAGGACTATATTAGAGCCTTTTTTTTTTCCTGTGTTTGTATGGTGTCATGTTTCTGAAAATCACAGAACCCCCTCCTCCCTGCGTATTTTAATCGACTTTGTTTAAATTATTGCTCTCTAGGGACACACACCTCCTTACAGTTGCCACACTCCCGTGGAAGGAGACAAATAGGACATTTTAAACACCACTTTTTACAGTATACCCCTTCACATTTTACAGCGCCTTGAAAATTGTTAAATTATATTTATATGGATAATAACAAAAAAAATGTTAATTGCTTTAAAATAAGGTTCTGTAATAGACCAAAATCTGAATTTAGAGCGTGCAAACGTGTTAAACAAGCATTGACAGGAATAAGAAATTTGTCGGCAAATAAGAGGCGCCAGAGGTGGAGAAGGAGTAATGCCTCCAAGGAGGGAAAGGTGGAGGGAGGGAGGGAATAACAAGGATAGAAAATACTGTTTTCATTTGAAAGACAAGTCAAGTTGTCAGACTCAGAGCCAGGCTGTTTTTCTTGGCTCTCATTACCACCTTCCAGCCCTGTAGACTACATATTTGGACAAAACCCAATGTCAACACTCTGCTCCTCGTGCTGCTAGGGAGAGGAGAAATGGAGAGGTGGCAAGGTTTGGCAGTAAGGGGGAAGAAAGATGTGTATGTACATCAGAAGAGGTCAAAAGAAGGAGGAGGGACACCTATGGGGAGAAGAAAATGTAGATGGAAGTATAGAAACAAGACTTTAAAACTAAGAGGTAGACACATTTCCCTGAGACTGCGGGACGGTGAGAGATGCCCTCGTATTACCCCCTCACACAGTCAGATGATTACAATAACACTGCTGTAATCCAGCAGACCCAGGGATGGAAATGTACTTAGTGGCAGAGCGAGAGAGAAGGCGAAAAAAGAGGACGGCAAAGCAGGCAGACAGACGTCGTCCATAAAAAGTAAGAATGAGCAGTAAAAATGAAGCAAAGGGATGCGGGGACGAGGAGGAGGGAGGGGAGAGAGGGGAGGGATGGAGGGAGGGGAGGATTGGCAGAGATTGGACGGGGAGATCGGACAGTGTCCACGTGTACATGAGGTCAGCGTGAGGGGAATAAACTGAAGTTAGTGACATTAAAAACTGTCAGAGATACTTCATCTTTGCATGTTTCAAAGCTTTTGGGAGTTCAGAACATTCTCACTTTCGCTTGTGATTCTATAACTGTCAAATATGATTAGAAAGTAAGATGAATTTTAGGAGTAAAATGTTATTTATTACACATAAACATGCCTCTGTTGCAAGTTTTGTTGTCACTGGGTCGAGTGAATGTGCGTTATTCATTACACAAACTTTATTGAACACAGACATACATGCCTGAGTCGCACACAGCTGTGCTACAAGAGCTGGAAGTGGGTGTGTGTCATCATGTGTGTGTGTGTGTGTGATAGCCCCCTTTACCAGGTGTTGCGTTTGTCATTGGCAGTGTGGAGAGAGCACACTTATCCCAGAAGTAACTCTCTCACACACACACCTGTGAAATGGCCCCCCCGAGGCACATAAACACCAACACACACCCACACAGAAATCAACTGTGACATAACACGGACAGTTCAAACCTGTCAATCATGACCCTGACCCACAACACACACACACACACACACACACACACACACACTCATATCACTCACAGACTCTCTCACAAAAGCTTCCCATTCTCCAGGCCAGTAGATTATCTGCCTATCTGGTTACAACCCTTCTCACCTCTCCGGAACAAATTGGTTAGCCTGCCCGTCAATCATCATGAGCCTGGTGAGGCTTTTAAAACCAAGACCGCGGAGTGAAACACACTCAGATGTAGCACTAATTGAAACAGGGCAGCATTAAAATAAAGTGGTGTTGCCATTATTTTATTGTCTCTACCTCTGAGTTCATTTCGAGTCACAGACTGCCCTAACAGACGTATAAATCCTCCTTTAAAAAAAACTACATAGATATCATCATGTGTTCCGGGAGGATTAAAACTGGGTGGCTCCTTCACATTACCAACTCAGACAACTGTCTTAACCTGCATTCCAGGGAGAATATTGTTTTCCCTCAGCTCTGTTCTGGACATAAATATGCAGGCACACTGTGAACTTGTAAGTTAAAGTAGTCCATAAAAGAAAATACGAGCTCTGGACATGAGAAAACAAAGCGCACATTAAGATCGGCCTGTTACAGACCAGGTGTCAGAGGGCTGAACAGCCAAACGGCCCGGGATCAGGTCCAACCAGATGTTGCTATCAACACGAGCCAGGCTGCAGATGTTTACACAGCCTCTTTTGACCCACACTTTAGAGTGTTGATGTTTTGTTTCACCTCAAGAGCTCAACTTTTACATTTCACTGACATATAGATAGAGTTGCTTGACAGTTAACATTACAGTTGATGGATGCACACAACTGTTTTTTTTTGGAGAGCTTAGCTTTGAAAACAAAGAGGAAAACACATTTTTTTCCTGGATAATGCATTATTCTCCTCTCTCCGATCATGATTCGAAGCATACTGAATGTGAGTCACAACACCAAGCACTAACAAAAAAAAAAAACCCACAAACAATCCTACTTACTGTATTGTAGGACAACAAAGACATTATCTTTTCCCCAAACACGGTCTACACAGATGACTATTCTCCCGCCCTCAGGTTTTTTTTTCGGGGGTGCAGTGAATCAGTGCTGAGCTGTAGGTAAAGTATGGTCCATAGAGTCCATAAACAGAGCTCAGCCCCAGCTGTATACGAGAGCACAGCTCCACAGCCGCTGAGAGAGACAGATAAGTAAAACAAAGAGGCCAGCTGTGCTCAAAACAATGAGGGGAACGAGAAAGAGATAGCTGTGGAGGATGAGCGTGTGTGGGGGATTGCGTGGGTAGAAGCGTGTTTTGATGAGTGTTATTGTGTTTGCATGGTGTATTGGTTTGAGTGAACATATGTTTAAGAACACAGTGTCTCTTTTAGGTATTATACACAGTTATTTTCGAAAGTGTCAGCGTATCTGTTTAAGTTTTAAGTCCCAGCAAACCCGGTGATAATAGGCCGGAAGGTTTTATTAAGTGAAAATAGACGTCTCAGAAAGAGAAAACAGGAAAAGATAGTAAAAGAGAAAATGATGACAATTTAACCCAGAGAAGCAGCACCACCCATTTCTTGTCCACCCATGAACCCAACAACACAACTATATGCTGTTTCTGTATTCTGCTGACTGAGCGTTTCTTTGCTTTGCCTTCTGGGTTTTTTGCTTTTGGAAAAATAGCTTTCCAGAAGTGAATGCATTACATCCCAACTCTCATTATTCGTAATTTCTCTCTGTCTCTGTCGCCTTATTGCTGATGCATCGGAAAACTAAGTTAAAGATTCCCTTACAATGCGTTTGTGATTTTAACAGTCAAATGGGTAATCCCAAAGTTTCCCTAGTGCTGACAAATACACGCAGAATCAACAGTCTGTGCTCCACGTCAAAAGTAAAGTATTTGGGCCAACAACCTCAGGCTGAAAGAGGGCCTTTAAGCTCCAAGAAAGGAACAATTTGACAAATGTCCCATGAAGAAAGTTAAACTAGCTCGCTGGCTAAAGACAAAGGCATATTTTTCTAGTATTGTTGGGCCAATCAGTTGCTAAAATGCAAACAGTGAAATTATGCTCATGTGTTTTATGTGTGGCATGAGTAAATAGAAAACTTTTTGCTAACATATTAGCATGAATGTTCTTATTGTATGTTCTAGGTGAAAGCCTGTTGAACTTTAGAATAGTGAAACCTTTCATTTATGTTTGTGCCTAATCTAAATTCAAAACTTCCACATTTGTATTCAGTTCATTTATTCAATTGAGATCCCTTCACACTCTCTTAAGCATGTGCTGCTATTCTTCCTCCTCAGACCACACCATCATAGAAAATAAAGGGACTTCTCTTGGTTCACTGAGCGGGTGTCTCAGGCCAGCAAAGGGTCACTAGACCCCAAGAAGAGACCCCTGACTCATGCACTTAGCACAAGGAGCTCCCATGCAACGTCAATGGGTTTGTGAGGGAGAGCGCAGGTGGTTCAATGCTCATTGACACAGATATATGTCTGCACACCAACTAACACACACACACACACACACACACACACACACACACACACACACACACACACACACACACACACACACACACACACACACACACACACACACACACACACACACACACACACACACACACACACACACACACACACACACACACACACACACACACACACACACACACACACACACACACACACACACACACACACACACACACACACACACACACACACACACACACAGCCATTTGCACCGTCTGGAAACATTCCCCATGCTGAAATAATCTTTCAGAGTGCTACTTTTAGTGACTGAGCATTTTTCTGTTGAGTAAATGGCCTAACTCTTTCATGTCCACACACACACACACACACACACACACACACACACACATAAGTGAAACACACAACCTCTCATTGAACCCCAGGGGCCAGATATCACAGTCCTCGCCACTGGAACTAATAGAGCACTTCCTGCATTGAAGCAGCTGCTCTGTTCTGTGTGAATGTGAGTGTTGGAGGAAAAAAAAGGAGGCTATTCTGTGAATGAATTCTTTAGATTATAGCACACTGTAGCAAGGGTCACGGTGGTCTGTTTCTGTATTTATTAGTAGGGAAACTCACAGCTGGGAGTGTGTTCAGAGAGATAAAAAAGCTACAGAGAGCTATAAGACAAGCAACCTTGTACTTCAGGAGACATAATGTCTACAGGACACCTGGTACACATATGCAAACACACTCACTGCCTTAGACTCAACCTGCACTTATCAAGCGTGTCATCAAAGATGACGAAACCACAAGATTAAAACAGCAACTGATCATTAAATAATGAATGGATTTAGAGTGACTTTTATGAATAAAATAGACTGAAATGTCACATCCTTGATCACTGAACAAACACACACACACACACACATATACACACACACAGATGCAGAACAGAGCCTGCTGTCAGGAGAGTGACAGTGTCCAGCAGACCATTGAGGGGTCTCTGCTGTGAGATTGTGCAGCCGACTGTTTGTCTCTCCTATCTCCCTGATGGACTGGATTGGCCTGGCCTGACTTGACACTAGCCAGGTCTCTATTTTTTTTTTCTCCTTCACACACCTCCTTCTTCTCCCACACACAAAAAAAAACATTTTCTCAATGCTTTGGAAAAAGAGAAGAAGGTTACTCATACAAATGTCTCCTGGAACAGTGTGTCTTCAGTCACTTTTACAAAATATCAGTGGTGCAATAATGTGACATTTGCCCTCTGCTGGGATCCACATTCCCACTGATATCTGAGTTGTATAACATGTAGGCACAGCATGAAAGATCGACCCAGCAGTTCCCCCCTCCTCTTCCCCATATGTCTGGGAAAACTGTCCAACAGATGCACACGTCTCCTTTACCTACTTTCTTCTGCTCTGCTAGCCATGTGAAAAAAAAAGAAACCTGATTATAAAATGACAGCTGAGAGAGACAAGCCCCTTTCACACATTGAGCCAATAACACAGCCGGGTTTAAGTAGCAGTTTGTGATATGTACACACAAGTATTACTTAGGAAGAAAAAAGGAGGAATCATAATCGTTGCAGGTAGAGTCGAGTTTTCGTTTCTTTTGCCACAAGTGGAAACAGATGGGAAGGGATCAGGGAGAGTTGAAAAAGAAAGAAACAACAGAAGGCTTCATTTCTTTTGGCTGCTTGAGTGAGGAATGTAGCTACTTTTGTGCCGACTAAAGATGTGAGGAACATTTTTTTTAAACATTACTAAAACCTAAGATGTCAAATTGACACAGCATCCTTTTTTTTTTTTGGAAAATCTGCCACTTTTGTAGCCAAATGCTTTAAGTTGCCAGAGCATTTTTTAATTGGAAAAGGGCAGACATGGAGCCAAATAAACAGAAAAAGGACTATTTTATCAACATTTACGCAGCATTTCTATGAATGCATATCAACAAAATTATACTTATTATGAAAAAAAATAGACTCAAGCAAGAGTTTCCCAAGCAATAAGTACTTTTTAGTCCATATGGCATATGGAAGTAGACAGACAAACTCATCCCTCCTACCTCAGAGGACAAGGATGAAGAGATAAAGAGGAGAGGATGAGGCACCATCTGTACAGTACAGAGCTGCTCTGGGAATTAGGATGAATCACAGACACACAGACAGACACACACACACACACACTAGAAGAACCGCACAGTTTGCTAAAGCAGACACACTCACAAATGGAGATAAATGACCACAATTTATCCAGAAAAAGATCTCAGATCTCAGATCTTCTCTCCTACCTCCACTCTAGTAGAGTCCACTCTTCAGTCCTTTGAGAAAAAAGTCAGCTGCAGCGGTGCGGTTCTGCTTTCTTATCCTTTCCTTTTTGTCTCTTTCGGTGACTCCACGCCTTCATATGTCAGGCATGTGTTTGCATTCCCACATATGTGAGCTCCAGTGTGGCGAAGGCCAGAGCCAGAGACACAGATGGCACCCAGATGGAGACAGATACTCGAGCGGACCAGCACTACAACGCTGCACTGCACACACTATCTCTCTCTTTACTCTCTGTCTGTGTCCTCACTCTCCCTCTTTCTCTCGTGTGAACCTCTCTCTACCTCTCTCACTTTGTGGTTCCCTCAATCTGCCTCCGATTCTATACTTATTCTCTTTAACTCTCTCGGTGAAATTGCGTCCTCTCCGGTGCTTGCTCTCTCGCTCTGAACCTCCCACCCTCCTCCTGATCTCTCTCTCTCTCTCTCTCTCTCTCTCTCTGTAGCTCCTCCCCTGTTTTCTCACACAGTCTCCTCTCCTCTGTATTCACGGGCCGGGTGCTCCGCCTACGTCACAACTCCACCCCCCCCCCCCCCCCCCCCCTTCTCCTCACCCATTCCCCTCATGGATCCCGGCCAATCATCCACTGCTGACTGGCTCTATTCAACCTGTATTCACCGGCAATGGCCCTTGCAATTAACATAACTAATTGCTTTGGCACCTTAAGGCTAAACAAGAAGCCGTGCCAAGGGGGGAAAAAGTGTGTGTGTGTGTGTGTGTGTGTGTGTGTGTGTGTGTTCATCTGCATATGTGTGTGAGGGAGGGGGTCCTTTAAGAAAAGTTGGGATCTCCATTTAAAATGTTTTTATACTAACTCCCCCCCCCCCCCTTCTCTGCCTCCACATGGCTCTTTCATTGATGCCCTCTTTTGTCTCAGCTCCTTAATGCGGCCGCCTCGCGAACAACACTTGAAGAGCTTGAATGAGTTATTCTTCTCGCACTCTTCTCGTCAGAGCTCCATCTTCACTGAGTTAAACTTAAATCACCGTCTGATTTATGCCTCACGCACAAGTGCCGCTACAGAGACAATGCAGGTTCAGATAATGGATCCTGTGTGGCTGAGGATGGGCGGTCTTGCAACCTTTATTTACCCCTGTCTTAGATTCCCTCCATCAGTTTACTCTGAGGAAAAGTGCAGATCATGTTGCTGTAAGTTCATTCTGAGTCTGGAGTAAGTAAGACATTAATCTGCTTTTAATTAGAGGACTGACAATAGATCAATGTGAGAGATTCCACGCACTTGGCTGAGTCAACAAACAAGCAAATAAATGCTGTCGGGTAAACACAAACAATTCATTAAGAGAAGGTGGTGCCCCTTCCCTTTGCAACGATGCACAATTGTAAACAGCACTGAATATTTTAAGGTGTAATCCTCTCATAATTGGTGCTTTTACTGGTAAATTCAGCTCTAATGGGCTGTCTAATTGTTCCAAAGTAATCCCAGAAAGGGCAAATGTGGTATTGTGCATTTTATGGGTTGTAAATAATAACATTTAAGCAAATAATCACCCATAATAACCTCGATCTCCCCTCCTCCCTCCTTTATTCAGGGTGCATCTGGTCAGCCAGCAGGCTCCCAGGCAGGGCCAGGTGGTTGTGAGAGAGGAGCAGAGGGAGGGGGGGGGGGGGGGGGGGGCTGGGGGGGATGGAGAGATGGAGGAAGTCCTCGCATCTGAAGCTATTGTAACCAGCATGCTATTATAGCACTTTGGAGGTGGTGAGCTGAAAACGACACCACTAAATGGACAAAGGCTACAAGCAGACTCAGATTTGAGCGCCAGGTGTGATGACATAGGTGTAGCGGAGGAGTGCGCACGCTCAGAGGCGTCTACTCAATCGTGGGCTGTTAAAATCATTTCACCCCAGTCACACTTTAACATTAGCCAACATCTAAGCTGAATAATGTAAAGACTTTACTGTGATGGAAAAAATTTATGTAATCTTATTGGGAGTACAAGGGTGGGTCAGGATTAAGAGCAATGGTCTGTGTTCATATTTTGCAGCTAGAGATATAATTCTTGGACTCATGCACGATGGACAAAAGAGCAAGCATTTGCAAAGAATGTTTTCCTGAATTAAGAAACAAAACGTATTGAAAAAGATCAGACAGGCTACTTTCATATCTTCAACCATTAACACTGCCACTCAGCAACAGTGATTTGTCACATCACCTGCTGGACAGCATTCCAGGAAACCTTGTTGTTTCAACATAAAACGTAAAAACAGCCCCATAATCAACGACATTAACCCCCTTATTGTATTTCATTAACTGAGCCCAAAGTGGACATGCCTTCATGAATTTGATTTACTCAATGTGATAACAATGTCAGTTGTTTTCACATGACCTCGCCTCATTTATCGCGTTATCTCATCACAACAGCGCTGATGTAGCCATTATCACAGATTCATTTATCTCGTCATATCAGTAAAACGAGGCTTGTTTTGTCGTAGATAAACGGGATGAATCTTCTAGAAAACAAAACAATAGACTGGTCACTGTGATAGACCAGACCACATCATGCCATGCAGGCCATTATCCATGCTAATGAGGTAAGTTAAAGGCTCGCTCACACTGGGCACAGCTGCCCCGTATCGTGCCGAAGCACTGTTGTCCCCCCCTCCTAAGTCCCCCTGCCGGCCGGAACTCACATCGCTCCAGGACCGGCCTAGCCTGACCACGTTAACCTCCTGCACAGACATTATCAAGTTGTGATAGTAGATAGTGATACTACGAGTCCAGCTGAGTCTGAATAGTTATGTCTGCCCAAATTTGGAGTAAACACTCGACCTATGCATCCAACCAACGTTCACCCTCTGCAGCCAATTATTTAAAATAATTGTTGAGAGGAAAAGTCACATTGTTTAGGCTATTTGTCATGTCCATGTTGGTACCCTTGCTTGTGATCCTGCATGAGCAACCATAGCATGCCTAAGCTCACCTCTTCCTCCTGTGGCAGGGTGAAGAAAGTGTACGGTAGTTCACTCACACTAGTCAAACATGCTTGGGCTTTGGTGGTCAAACGTGCTTAGTACAGTACAGTACAGAGATCCCTAAGGTTATCTATATGATTGTTTTGTGCATTGCAACTCTGAGGATACGAGATTAATCAGATGAGATCTCAAGAAAAAAAAACGGGAAAATGACTTCTCATCAAGAGAAAACAGTACGTCAACTAAGTTCTTCCATACGCTCTTTACTTCCTGATTCTGTTATACACTCACTGTGTGCTTACGAGCATATTTGTTGGCAATGACAAATTACTTAATCAACTTTTCACATTTTATTGTTGGGACTAACAACTGTCATAACTTTATCCAATGGCCAAATGACGCCTTCAAATTGCCAACGTCACATAGGACATCAAGAAACTTTTTCTGTGATGGAACTAAAATTTATAGCACAGTATAGTGGACAATGGACACACACACAGTATTAATGCTAACACAATGCTTCTTCAAACAAGCTTTAGGAGATGTGAGGCCTTAAACAGACCCACTTCAGCACTATGTTCCCTAATTCAGTTGATGCAGTTATTTCGGAAATGAGGAAGTTTGCATCCAAATTAGTAAACTTCTGCAACAATGTGACATCACTGAAATGTAAATTTTTACATCAGGATTGAACAAAGTAAAAGTGCTGCTGCCACTTCAACCACAGTTATAAAGTCCTGTAGACGCACTGGCTCCTTTAAACAAACGAGAGACCAGAAGTTGGTCTAAACCAGACCTAACTAAGTGTTTTGGTGTGTTTTGGTGTCTGCTAAGCCTTTAAACGCTTTAATCTGTTACTTCTGGACTTCCTGAATCGTTAACAATGTGTCTCTATAACCTCAAGCAACACGACCCCACCACTGCGGCCCCCCCCCCTGCCCTGGGCTGTTTTACAGAAGTGCAGTGTTCAATCTGAATCTCTGCTTTCACATGGAGGAAATATGAGAAGCCGGTTGTCTCTGTGATTGGGGATACAATCACAGGAGGAGTTGTTGTTGTGCGATGGCACGTACACTTAAAGTTTCAACTATTGCATGTGTGATCACCATCTACATGTTTCAAAGTGTCTAGGCGGTACTATGCTTGACTTTATCATTTCCTATGTTATACCTATTGACCTAAAGTTGGCCTGCTGCTGTATGGCTTCCTTTTACAGTTACCCATATGCAGCTGTTTGCCATTTTGTGTGTGTGCATGTGTATGTGAGAGATACAGCACAACAGAGAGAGAGCGAGAGAGAGAGAGAGAGAGAGAGAGTCTGCGGCATCTGTTTCTGTTCACACGGTCCCTCGCCAAACTTCCCTTTTTAGAAAAAGTAAACAGTACTTTTTATAAGTGAGGACAGAAAAAAGAGAGGAGGAAAAAAAGAGATTCTTAGACATGATGATAGAGTAAGCAAGACATGTATCACTGACGGAAAAACATTCATTTAAAAAATATGTAAACTACAAGGGCCTTTTAAAAAAAAAAAAGCAATAACTGTCCAGTGCATTACTTATATGTGCTCTGATTCAAATACATAGATTTTTATTTTGTAAGCTAATTAAGATATAGCTTAAAGACATTTTCAAAAATAACGTTGAATGTTTTATTAAATATAAGCTGAATTTATAGCGGTCTCAGCCATGTGATATGATTTGCGGCTGACCGTAAACTCCATCCAGTCACCTTTGACACAGTCCTTTCTCACTCCTGAATCACTGGATGCAAATGAAAAAAGTGTTTTCTTAGCGCCATTATCAAGACAATTGATGCTGATGCAGTCGTCTCGGCCATTCAGAAGAGGTACTGAAAAGCTAATCAACCCAGGGTAAGGCTTTCACACAATACAGCAAAACAACAACAACAAGACCAAGGGGCTCTATGCTGATGTGGGGATGTTGCAACAGGTAAAGCTCATACAGTTAAGGTTTAACAGGGCACGTAAGTTCTAGAAAATCAAACAACACAGCAGATGACAGAATCAATTTACCTAAATGATGAAAGGTTAACTCTACATAGCCTACAGTATAACCCTATATGTGCGTGCAAAT
This sequence comes from Labrus mixtus, assembly GCF_963584025.1. NCBI lineage: Eukaryota > Metazoa > Chordata > Actinopteri > Labriformes > Labridae > Labrus > Labrus mixtus. Next base: position 16,340,515 of record NC_083618.1, on the reverse strand, counting down.
GTATGACTGCTCAACAGACTTTCAGGTTTTCAGACACACCCACACCACCATTGAATTGCATCACCACCATTCTGATTCTCCATAATGGCCACAAAGAATCTTGTTACACATTTCATCAGCAGAGTTGTATTGCAGCTAAGAAGAAGAACTCTGGAGAAGATCTGCGGGGTAACAGGCCGCATGAGCAACTAGATGGACGTCGAGGGAAAATTTAATTCTGCCTGCAACCTGAACTGTGCAACAGGAATCACTTTCAGAAGTGAATACAGCTCACACATGGTGAGAGTATTTCGTTCCCACCGAGGAGTTCTAAGAGTTATACAGAAGATTTGATTTCGCTGTGAGAGCTTCTGCCAATGCAGTGTGAAATGATGACAGAGAATTTTATAGAGAAAATAAAATAAACTATGCTTTGTATTCTTTTCCCGACCACAACTTCCTTTATTGATAAGCTTCCATCTTCGCAGAGTATAAACTCAAACTGTGTGAGGACGTGTGTGCATGTGGTGCATGTGTGTGTGTGTGTGTGTGTGTGTTGTGAATTTGGCCCTATAAGTTGTGAAGCTTGTCTGTCTTCATGTAGTGTGGCTAGTGAAGCCAGAACAGCTGATTCTGGTCTGATTCCCACAAAATGGATTTCCCTAGATAGGGAACCTCTATGGGAACCAAGCATCTCAAATAACTAGTGCAAATAAAGATATAATTTAGTATTAAAAAAGACACAACAAAGACAAATGAAGGCCAGATGGACGACACATGTACGATCTGAGCCTGCGAGTGATAGAAAAAAAAAAAGCCAATCGAAAAAACAAAAGACAACCAACCACATGCAAACTATGACCGCATCACATCCTGTTTAAAACTGTGATGCAATTAAAAGTTGTTATTGGCTAGGCGTGCCTGTAGAAAACATATTGCGGAAACAAAAGAAATCTGGTCAAATCAATGCTTTAAAAAACCAACTATATGTCATAATGGGCTCAAATGCTTAACAGTGTATAGTGTCATTGTCCCTTATACACTGGTACTCCAGTGTCTCATCCTGTATATCAGATACAAATGTCACTTTGTCAATTATTTATGTTGTTTCAATGTTTCCCACCAAGCCTTGTTATTGTTCCCCTCCCACGTTCTCTAACCATCTTACCAGCAACCGGCTCTCCTCCCTCCTCTTACCCCCTCGTTCCCTCCTCCTCATCACTGTTCACTAATCTGATGCAGCCATAGATTTCCCTGTCTGATCTCTCATGGCCACACTTTCCATTACATCTTCAGTGCATTTATCTAATATGGACACGTCATTTACCAGGTCCATGTCTGTTTAAGGGAAGATTTACTGTAAAAAACAAAACAAAAAAAACATGGAAAAAGAAGAAAAACACACATTAGAGATAAAATAAAATGTGTCTTGCTGGTAATTCTGTCTGCAGGGATCTGATAAATGATATGCCATAAAAACAACAGACTTTACTGTATGTCTCCGTCCTAGACAGGGAAATCTTAAGAGTGGTATTGGAGGATGGCGGTGGGAAGGATGAGGTTCCCAGAACATTGCCTTCCCACACACACACACACACACACACACACACACACACACACACACACGCTTTTACTTCAAAAGTCTGAAACACTAGACAAGTTTCAATAAAAGTGTTTTAATCCATTCCTGTTCCACTACTTTAAATAAAAGGGGCCCTGTGGATTTTCCTAAACAATCAAAAGTTATGTTTACACTCCTTTACTTACCAAAAAACATTGTGGGCAAACATGTTTAAATTCTGAGCTTATTTAAAATGATTTGTCATTGAATATCTGGTTCTGGATTTTGGTTCCCAAGACAACAAGGTTTGACTGTGAATTGATCAAAAAGACTTTAATTCATCTTGTGTTCCAGTTGTATGTTGTATTTGCTTCCCATGTGTTTTAAAAATGTCTTTAAACCTGAATTATCGAAACATGGCAAGCACTTCTCTTCTGTGTTCTCTTCTTTTTTCCCTGGTCACCTGACGCACCAGATGGTTTGTTGCACAGAATCATCTGAGAAGCCGTCGATGCAAATTGTTCTGCAAAGCAAAATTTCACAAGTCATTGCAAGAACTGTCTATCTCAAACAAACATTAACAAGAACATAAGGGGAACAAACATTAGTAGTTTGCTATTCTTAAAATGAATGACATATTCCCAATTTTGATTAAAATGATATAGGAGAAATGCTAGTCTCAAAGGGATCTGCCATGTTTGCTTTGCATACCAACATTCACTCCTCACTATTATCACACCTAAGGCATGCCAACAGGTGCTCATACAAGTACACTGGCTAAACGACTGCATACATTCAATTGAAACCTGGCAAGCCTTTTTTTTTGTGTGTGATTGCGATCTCAGGAATACAGCTTAGTTGCCGTAGTTAGGTAACGAAATAAACAAAATGGGGTTCATTAAATATTCCTTCAAGTCAAAAAACAACTTTTGTCAGGGAAGAAGTTCACCAGCCATGTTTGTATCAAGCCTAACATACAACATCTTACTTTCTTTGGAGTATTTTCTAATGTATTCACCTTTAAATGTACCATCAACTGAATGTTCTGGTCTTGGAAAAACTATCCAAACAGCTACCAAAAGAATCCATGCATGCATGGGTCTCTGATGGGATCTAATTTCCTGAGAACTTCTAAAGATACTGTTTGTGAGTCATCCTCAGGAGCATTAAAAGAAAGACTTTATCAGATTTTCATGTCTCTCTTTCATGACCAAACACACTTTGCACCTCGGCAGTGCTCAGGAAGTGATCTGGCACCTCTCCAGCTACCAGATACATTTCCAGACTGGGTCTGCACCGGGACATGAATCGGTGACCCCCCCGGGATCCCAACCCAAGTCTCTACAGACTGAGCTACAGCCACTGGGAACAACTACATTATTAAAAAAATAAACAGGATTTAATTATCCATATTCATTTTGTTGTTGGTCTTGTAGTTGTGTTACAACATTTGGTAAGAGTTATTTTTCCATTCTGTACATAAACTCATGTGTTTGTGAGTTTATGTATGTTGTTAAAACATCTTGCATAATTTTAAATTGGAAAATAAAAATACAGTCTAAAAAGGATTTATGTTTCTGTTTGTCAATGATGCTTATTTCTTTTAAACGGGTTCATAAAAATAAAGAATCCATTAAAATGATCTTCAAAACTAGATTTATTCCCTCGAGACTCATTCAGCTCATCCTTAAGTAATTCAAAAGAATTGGGTTGATTGTCAAGGGGGTCCCATGGTTCTCTGACACAAAACAACCACTGCCTGGTACTTTACCCCCTCCTGACATCCCCACTAGCCCAAACACGCCCCCCCCAACAGTCCACCAACCCGACCATGCCCCCCTCCTCAGTCCTTCCACTCCATGACCATTGTGCCCTCCTTTTCAGGCATCCCGTATCACCCAAAACAAATGGGTCCCATATTTTCCCTCTCTCTCTCTCCCCTCCTCCTCCTCCTCCTCCTCCTGCTCCCCCTCCCTTCTCTTATTTTTCCTCTCTCTTTCTCTCCTTCTCTCGGTGCCGATGAAAGGCAGGCATTGAGCCGGCAGTGGCATTCCAAAACCTCAGGCCTCGGCTCCAGTGTGTCTGGCTATTCAACACTGCTGGGAGCCATTAGTTTAAGTAAGGTCTGACCCGCCCACTCACCCACGGAAAACCCTCAGATCTCCTATTACATTCATACACAGAGGGGAGACACACGGCTGCACTCCGGGTGCAACGAGTGTGTGCATGTGCAGGCAGACATGAGTAGAGATGAGTAAATATAAGAAGTACAATTATGTGAGAGAGAAATGCATGCATGTGACTGTGTTTACAGGCACCAGGGAAAGGGACGCAGAGAGAGATTGGATGTCTGTATGAGACAGACAGAATGAGAGAGTGGCTGCATGTGTGCTTCAAATTTATGAGCCGTGGGTCTCACGCCTACTTGGCTGCATCTTCCCAAAGTTTCCACACAGGGAGGCCAAGTGCGTCTCCAGACGCCAAACCCTTCTCACCAATAACTCCCCTTAAACGATATTCAACAACCACGCACTATTCAAAGCCACTCCAGCCGCTCCTGTTTAACTTATGTACCAGATACGCTGCCGGGGAAATCCATCTATCTATGGCACCCACAGTTAGATCTTTAAATGCTGCAATTTGGTTAATTAGAAAATGATACATCAGATCAGAACATGCTCTGCGATGCAAGCCTCACCCAATTGTCGACACATAAACATGAATGGTTCTCATAAACAAGTCCATGTTTGGGAGAAGTGTGTGCTTGGAAGAGCCCACACACACAGTACTAACAGATACAAGGAGTGTCTACGGACTTGTCTTTCTTCTCAGTAAAACAGGCTTAATTTTAGTCACAATAAAGTATATTGTTCACAGCTGGCCAGTAAAAGATTTGTTACTTTGACACCTTTTTATAGGAAATGACTGATTGTCCAAAACGTACATTCATCAATTACATCATAGCAGAAGTCCTTGTAGAGATTGTAAACTTGTGAAGCAAAACTAATACCCACTTTTTCCATCTGTCATTATACCCACCAAAAAAGCATCCCCCCCAAGTGTTTAGATATTAAAGCTAGGGAAGGTAATTTTGGAAAAACCAGCAAATGTACATTTTTTTAGAAGTTACAAACAACCAGTCCTCCCAAACAAGCCCGTTTGCCCTCTTAAGTCATCAAAAAAGAAACTTGGTCAGTAGCAAGATGCTTAAAAATATAATGTGGAGCACCCCTTTTGTGTCATTTTTTTGACTCTGTCCTGAAGATTGTTGTTTGATGTAGCTTTAAGATGATGATTCAACATGAAAAACGTGAACAAAGAACATGAAAGTGTTAGGAGAGAGGACTGCAGCACGTGTTATTATTGCTAACCAAATCAAACTAGCTTTCTCTGCTAATATTGCATGACTAGCGGGCAATGATGGCGAGCTATATTTAAATAGCTAAGAATATTTCGTTTTTTCTTAAACTCACCTATGATAAGTTTTACTGTTTTACCTGTTGTATGCATGTGAAGCTTCCTGCTAACAGAAGTTGATTCTATATACAACTTCATCTCTCCTCCCCAGGCCGTCATAGCAGCTGTGTTGTTCTCTTCCCTGACGAAGGCCACACCTGTGATCTGCAGGTGGTTCATCTGGCAACGGAGCCGGGAACACCTGGCCAGGCACAGATACAGCCTGCAGGCTTAACTCGCGCTTTGTGTGTGTGTGTGTGTGTGTGTGTGTGTGTGTGTGTGTGTGTGTGTGTGTGTGTGTGTGTGTGTGTGTGTGTGTGTGTGTGTGTGTGTGTGTGTGTGCGTGAGTGAGTGTGTTTGCATGCATTCGTGCGTCTGTGTGTGTGTGTAATAGTTTTGGGGGATTTCTGAAGGGCTCAATTAAAGTTGAGGGAAGATAACGGCTGGCTCACACACACACACACACACACACACACACACACACACACACACACACACACACACACACACACAAAGAGGCATGTGTTGGCATTTCCCAAGGTTAAGCCTGAGGGATGTTTGGGCTTGTCAATGTGGCAATAGATCCTTTTATATTAGTGTGTGTGTGTGTGTGTGTGTGTGTGTGTGTGTGTAATAGATTTCACTGAAATCTCCTTCAGTTGGTTGTTTACACATGCACCTCACAGCAGGAGAATATCCCATAGTAACGAAAGAGACGTAAAGAGAATGACATGGAAGTGACTTCAGGAAGTTTTCAGGAGTTTTTGTGCCAGTGTCAACCGAGTAATCTACTTAAGCAACTACAAGCTAAACTAAAGCTGACTAATGAAATCTAAATTCTCCCAGCACAGTTCAGAGAACCAAAGGTGGGGAGGGACGACATCTTTGTTATACTTTGTTAACATAAATGCTCGTTCATTTTACTTTTTCTTTCCGGACACACTCAGAGTCATTAATGTTAGCTGTTCTGGGGTCTGTTCGCTTTTTGATTTAACTTTAAAACTAATCATTTAAAAGCTTTAAATGTACATTTTTGCATTTCTTTGTAATGTAGCACAGTGTTACTGTTAACAATGTTCTTTTTAATCAAATGTTTCAGCCCTGGAATTCAAGCCAAATTTACACTTTCCCTCCAGAACATATATTTAGATCATTTAAAGATTCCGTGAGGAACTTTTGGCTTGCACTGATTTTGGCGCCCCCTGTGGACAAAAAAAGTATGTCTTGAAAAATGTATCATCTAACAAGAATCTTTGCTAAACTGAGTCTGCTTCTGTCGCATGCTGTAACTTATTTTGACTAACACCGACCCAGGGCCAGTGCTTACAATCATTAAAAATCACTATATCTGTCTTATTGCTGTTGGTCTGTTTTGCTTTTGTAGGGAGAGGTATCAATATGAATTCCTTCTGCATCCTCAAGGCTTTAGTAATTAGAAACATGGGTCGGCTAGTTGACATTTGGCTTCAAATAATAAGTACTAGCCGTTATTTTCCCATATTGCCCTACTTCACAGTTTTTCCTGCTAAGTTTTAAGGACCAAAACATGCAGAACAACAGGGTTCTGTAGCTGCACCTGCCTTGTTGTTGCTTTGCAGACCCACCGCGGATATGACATCTCGCTACAGTGCTCTGTGAGGACAAACAGGCAAAGACAACAAGCAGAGAAACCAGCTGAGGACAAGACACATAAACAACAGCAGCCAGAACACATTCCAGCCCGGGAGCAAGAGCAGACACAGTGCAGTGCACGTTTGTGTGTGCGACAAGAGAGAGAGAGCGGGTCCTGTTGTCTGACAGCAGCAGGCCCAGCAGGAGAGGAATCAGATCAGGGACAGATGAGGTGAACTTGACTAGAGTCATAAAACTCACAACTGACACAAGAGGGGACAAGAGCTGGGGATTGATGTTGGCTCAGGCAATCTGTCACAACGTTTGTGTGTGTGCGTGTGTGTGTGTGTGTGTGTGTGTGTGTGTGTGTGTGAGATAAAGAGATTCTGCAACAGATTCTTCATCACTTTCTGACAGGATCTGTCGCTGTCATTATCAGGGTCAAATTCTGCTGGATGTGCTTGTTGCATATGCAGTGCATACACAATGTTACAATGTTACAATTCACTTAGCAGACGCTTTTATCCAAAGCGACGTACAGCGGGAGCAATGCGGGGTTAAGTGTCTCGCCCAAGGACACATCGGACATGTAGCTCAGCTGAGGATCGAACCCTCGACCTTCTGGTTGACGACGACTCTACCAACTGAGCCACAGCCGCCCTCATACACTTTTCATGTGTTCAAGTAAATAACTTCTTGTAAAGCTTACAGAAGCCCTGATGCATCTAAACATTTTATTTACCCTGTTTTCTTGTGACGAGAAGTCTATTTCAGTTGTTTTCTCCAGAACTTATTTTTCTTTCCCCCCCAGGATAACAAAGCGGCGTTCCCCATTATAACGGATCACTTTATCGAATAATCTTGTGATGATGAAACTTGTTTTCTCCTGAAAACAGGGATACTTATCTGGCAATTTAAAAAAAGAAAAGAAATAGGCCAGACCAAATCATGCCGTGCTGCTTCTGCCCAACTAATGAGGTAAGTGAAGCCTAATTCTGTCTTTATTTTGTGTACTTCAAACTCTGGGGACAAGAGAAGAGATAAATAAATTGAGATCTTGAAAAAAGCAACCAGACATTACTCGTTATCACAGGGAAATGGAGTTGATAGAAAGTATGGATGCATGTCCACCTAGTGCGTCCATAGAAGATATCTATATATATCTCTGATATATTTGAGTATATCTTGTCAAGCCATGACCTGAGGCCTCTTGAAGAGAGCTTTCAATAAAAGCTTACACACAGTTGGATGTCACCTTTCCTCTCAGCGATGACAGACCAGCTGCTGTTGGGCTAACTCCAATGTGAAAAAGACAGCAAAACTGGATAAAGACGAATATGAAGAGACAAAAAAAGTGATGGGGACCAGAGGAAATATGGAATGGAGAAATGGAAGAAGAAGAAGAAGAAGTAAAGAGGGAAGGAAGCCAAACGTCCGACAGAAACATGGAGGTGAGAAAAGAAGCCCTGGAGTAACTCTGGAAGGCGTGGAGAAAAGGGGGAACCAATGCTAACTCCTCTTTGTCTGCGCCGAGTGGGAAATGATGGGAGGCGGGTTAAAGGCATGAGGAGTGGGAACAGAGAGAGGAGGAGGAGGGGTGGGGGGGGTATTAAAAAAGTATAATGTGATGATAAGTTCTTTTCACTGACCACTCCAATTCACTCCAAAGTGACTGGGAGCTTTTGTTCCCTCCGCTTAAAGCAGAGGACTGAATAAATGCCTGCACACAATCCCGATAAAGAATACATGATCTTTTATTTTTTTCCATGATCACTTAAACCAAACAGAAGAGACACACAAAAGAAACTTTAATCCCTTTTGGTTGAACGTTTTAAAAGACACATATGACAAATATGCAAAACCAGTCTGAAACTCTGCAAGCCGCCTTTTTGCGAATAGGCAAATGTGTCAGAGCGATGTTTACGCTACCTAGTGACACCTGAATAAAGGGGGCATGGCCGTGGCTGGCAGTGTAACAAAATGACAGTGTTAACAGCGCTCAGGGGCGGAGAGGAGAGCTGCAATCAAGAGTAAAAAGAAGCACGGATTTGGGTTGTCTTTCAGAGGCAAGGAGGCAATGTTTTGTCAAGGGGGTGGGCGAGCGGCGGACACTCTAATAGCCCTCGTCTCCTGTACGGCTGGTATTTCTGAGGATTGTTATTGGCGGCCGATCCTCAGCACAGGATCACATCTGGATCCTATCCTCGCAGACGCTCTGTGCAGCGCCGTGCAGCAACAAGAAACAGCTGTGCAAAACTGGCTTCAATTAGCCTCACATTCTCCCTGACAGTTAATCCCTTTCTAACTCTCCTTTTTTCACTTGTTTTTTTCCCCCCTTCCCTTTAACGGTTTGGTCACTCCTGTCTTTCTCTTTTTTTCTTTCTTTTCTTCAGGTTGCCACAATGTCTGCAGTAATAGGCAGGGGGCTGAATTGGAAACAGACAATAGGACAGAGAGCTCAGAGGTCTCACGAAACAGAGAACATGACAAATCCTATCTGTTTGAAGAGACTGATGATGCTGTCTGCAGCGGTTTGAGTTTGGATTTAACACAAGGAGAACTTCATAATAAGATGCAGGGATGATATATTTGTCATTGGGTAGTAAAAGTTTCATTACATTTAGGGTTCAGTTAAATCTGCAATTTTCACAGCATGGGATTCCTGACCGTAGCTATATGACACATGCAATTAATGTGTTTAAATACTCATTTGGTACGTATTATTTCTCAAACAGAGGAAGCCAGATTCTTCTTTGTGGTTCCCACATGTTGCGCGCCGGGCAACAAAGTGACCCCTATAAATTCAGCCTTTAAACATCTCTTTTCACACTAAAACCACACTTTGCAAACACTTAAGCATGACCCAGCAGTGCAGCACACTGAACAAAACGTTGCTGCTCGTGAGTCATTAATCAAACTCAGCTCGGCTCAAATATTGTACAGCTGCACACCATCTTGACTCAGCTAAACTACAGCGGGGGGAATCCAGCTCAGATTGGTCCTGTGATAGGAAATGGGAGCCAGATTTTGAAGTATGGGAGCCGATCTGATGGGCTTGATGAGCAAATCTGGATGGTTCTGCAGTCATTGTAGCCCTGGGGCCCCCGAGTAAAACACTAACAGGTGGCAGCGCTGGTGGAAAAGACCCACGCAGAGAGCAGAGGGAGTGAGAAGGATACTGGGCTTGCAGCCTGACACACACAAAACCAAAGCGCAGGCCAATTACAAAAACACAGGCAACCACATGCATGACATATAGCAACATGCTGCTACAAACGCTCACTGAAAAATGGGCTTGACACATAATCCAATGCATTTGCACCAAATTTTGATATGCGTACCTTGAACAAAAGTTTGCATGCATTTAAACACTTTCACTAACACACACACACACACACACACACACAAACAGCCCACTGAGACACAAACTGTTGCAGGGGTGACTCAGAGAAGATCTGCAGGCACCTCTCTCTACCTCCAGCGCAGCTCAAATTCTCCCACATGGCAAAACACAAAGGGCCCACGTCTGGCAACGCTAACAGCCCACTCAAGCCAAAACCAATTAGGTCTTTAATGCAAACCTGCAGGGCCCCTTTGTCGTTTATTTCCCCTTTTAATGTCAGAGGATTGGAATCCAACTCTGTAAGCCACCCCACAGAAAAAGAAGGGGAAAGGCAAAAGGGAAAATTATCGAGGGGGTTCCAAATGATCCACATGTTTTGGAGTAGGGCTAATTGAATCAAGAGAGAATGGAAATGATTGACTGGTGTGAGCGATGTTGAGCCGACATGCTCTTTAACACGTTTTCTCCCAGTCTACACACAGCAATCCCTGCTTCCCAGAGGGCAGTTTAGCTTTCTGTGTAACTTCAAATTACTTCAACAAAACAACAGTTACAGATGAACAGAAGAATGTTTGATCATTCTAAGGTTTCTGTGGGACCAAATTTTCCAAAACAAGAGCTGCCTTTAAATCCATAGTCCAACATGTTTCTATTTTTTTCAAGTGTACACACTGCTGCGCCCTGGTGGACACTGTAGCACCATAATCATCATCATTGCCTTCTGTAATACAGTCACGTCTTTGTCGTATACGATTATTTGTCCCTCTTTGGTGAAAAAGGGGACCAATTGGGGGTCCTCATGGGAGTCTCAGTCCCTGCAATCATGCCCCCAGGCCCTGCTGACCCCACTTGCATGGCAGGACTGTACTATTGACCCCTGATGTAAAGCAGACAGAAACCCCATGCAGAAAAAAAACCTCCCTCCTGGCATCAAGCAGCAGCCACAGCCTGGTTTCACACCGCCTGGTGTTTTTGTCTTAAAGCGCTGCAAACTCCAGATGGTGGAAAGAAAAAAAAAAAACTTTGCCTGGTGGATTAAGGGCTTCAAATCCTCCACTGAAAAGACACATAGACCCAGAGCTGCTATTCAATCAAACGGGAGCATAATAGCTGTCTTGTGGGGGGCTATATAAGGGATAATGCATCCAATAGAGTATGTGTTATGCATAGTTTATTCTCACTCATTTAATGGATTCTAATGAGCGTAAGATCTCAGCACTCAAAGGGATGACAGAGTTTTTGTTTGGTCATTAGAATGATTTGATGGGATCTGAAGTAACACATTCAAAAGGTCTCCTCCAAAGAATTAGCCCGCTCAGACAAAAGAATCAGAAAACAAGAGTGGAGAAGCTTTCCGCATTATTAAGCATGGATAAAGACAAATTGTGCTATATTTTCATGAGGAGGTCAGGAAAGCCCATTCAGCAGAGAGTCTGCTCTTTCAATATGTAAAACAGACAATGACATGACGGGCATGTTGGGTATTAGTTGACTCAGCATTTGCATGTGCAAATAATATATCTATGGATAAATGTTGACATCTAAAAGTTACAGTCACGCTCTATTTGTACTCTGCAAATTATAATCTAAAGTGTACTTACAATTTAAAGCACTGGGCATTCCCACCATCCTCCTCCTTGTGTTGTTGTCTTTTCTTCTTTGTGGAATAATGTCTTTTAAAAGTCCTCCAGTTTGTCTTCTTCTCTGAAGGAAAGACACACGTTTTCACCACTTTCAAATAAAACACACACTGCAGGGGTAGACGATCGATCCTGTTCACCGGCAGGCATCAGGTTTCAATTCTCTTCTGGAGCAACAGAGACTATTTTGCGTGGGCGGTACTAATTGTAAGCATTTAAGCAGAAAGCCAATAACGCTCCGTTACAGCAGGCGAACGGTGTCTCAGTAATGATTAAGTCAGAGTGGCAACAAGAGAACACCAGCTCCCATAATCCTCCCAGCAAGCAGACACACTTCCATCGCCTTGAGCAAAGTCGTTTATGACCTTGAATTGTTGGTGTATTGATTTTGTTTTTCATAGCCTGGATCTATTGCCTGGGATGCCAGAATAAATTGTCATTGAAACGAGTAAGGATATGGAGATGATGGAACTTAACATGAGGGACTGTACTCTATAAAAAGGAGCCATAAAAGGAGGATGTTTTAAAATCAGATATTAACAATACTCCAACAAGTCAAGGTCATATTAAGGATAAGAGTAATCAAGGGATTGAAAAATAACCATTTATAATAATAATGAAAGATAAAAGGGGCTTTGTATTATTCTACTGCCCAGAAACTTGCAACACACACTGGATATTCTGCATTGCTATATGGTCACTATATAAAATATTGCAGGTTGAAAAAAAGAGTTGCACAGACTAGTTGTACGGCATGATTTTGGGGTATGTTAATTTGTAATACTAGTGAGGATACATAGATTCAAATGTAAATACTGTATGTCTGATAAATGTACCAGATGCATAGAAGTTTACGACAGGTTAGAAATGTGAATAAATAATAAGAGCAATAATACAGAATTTTGACATGTATAAGATATTTGTAGTTTATTCTGTGTCATCTGTTGTGCTTCATAACATCAAGAATTCTAAAAAGAAACAACCCGCACAGTTTTATCTGGACTCCATCCAAAAATCTCACGTGCTATTCTTATTTACTAGCATAATATTTGGATGCTGGCTTAAGAGGATGTGGACTGCACCAGCCCCCCAACACGCACACAAATACATACACACACATCATCTTTCCTTCCCCCTACAGCCACCCACATATGCCACACGCTCCTCTCCTCCCCCTCCTCCACCACCCCCCCCATCCTCCACTCCTGCCAGGCTGCCACCTGCTCTCTGCAGCATGCTGCACAGCTGCTCCGCTACAATAACAAATTAAGGTCCACCGTAGCAGGCAGGCAGGAGTCATTACCTACTGCTCCTGCTACTGGGGAGCAAAGGAGCCGTCAGCTACGTACTGGCCTCTCTCTTTGTGTGTATGGGGAAGAACACAGGTTTCTCCCCTTTCTTGTGTAAAGAGCGGGGCAGAGGGCCACTAATTGTTCTGATGTTAAGCAGAGCATCAGGGGGTGCCACAGTTTGGGGACACAGAAGCCAAGAGTCACCGCTTGCTGTGTCATTGGCAGGGGCACGCCACGTGCTGCTGACTGAGCTGATTTTATTATCAATGGAAGATGGAGAAATAACAAGACATAACCAACAACAACAACAACAACAACAACAACAACAACAACAACAACAACAACAGGGTTACTGTTCCTGTGCAGCTTTTCAAGCTCTGATCCACAATCATTAAGCTTTTCTTTGGATTAACAAGATATTGTGTTTGGCTATATTTGAAGCTTTTTTTTTTAATGCTACACGCATATTTTGTTCCTATGTTCTCTTGTAACCAACATTTTGAGGCAATTTCACTTTCAGTTTAATGAATTCGAAGTAAACAAGCTCTTTCTGAATACTTGCTTTCAGTAGCTTTTCTTTTGCATTAAAATCGTACAATAAATGTTCCCACAGGCTTGTCAAGTGCAGTGGAAGTATTTATTTAGAACAAAAAGCACGAGAAACAACATCAGAAAACTTTTGTATTGATTGAAGGTGCTATTCACAGTTGGGTTTCAACTGTCAAGGTTTACAAGATATAACACTTGAAGAAGTGGCAAACAAATATGTAGAGTGAGAAGAGTTTACTTACTTGCCTTGTTGCCTGTGACATTTGGCTAGCTGTGTTAATGAAAAGAGGCTACTCTGTAGGCCCACATGTTACCACCCATAGTCTCCAGCAGGTGCACACAGTAAATGGAAAAAGACACAAAGAGAAGAAGACCACGTTATTGTGAAACTCTAATTACACTATGAGCACATCTTATTGTTGGTAAGTAACATTATGGAATAGCTTCTCCATTTAGGGCTACTTCTTTTGAGTAAGGTTTAACCACTTACTCATCAATTACGTGTATTTTATTATTAGCATGTACAAAACATGGTAAAGGTCTGTCCTCAAATGTCCCCCAGAGGTCTGGACATATAAGTGGGAAATGTTTATAGTTTACATTGAATGGGAAGCTGGTGGAGGGATTAAAGGTATGGATCGCTGCAGAGGGAACAGTGTTGTATGCAAGTTGTTGCAAACATATTTCAAGTTAAACAGCCAATTTTCTGCATCACATCATGGTCAATTATTTCCACATATAAATCCATTGACCAGTGTTATTTATTTCTACACGTACGTATTCAGTACATTGCTCATAAAAATAAATCAATCCAGACTAAACCTTTGATTGTGACGACAACGTCCTCTCTAGCTCATGTTGTCAACCAGCTCAGTGACAGGTTAACAAAGAGATGACTAGTCAGTTAGCAGGAGGCTGGAGTCAAAGAAGAAACAGGATCAGACGGTGGATTTGCTGTGGCCATTATGGTGTCTCTGTGTGACAGCTGGCTGTTGCTCCCCCACCTTGATCGCCTTTCAGCGTCTTTGTCACAGTCCCTTTAACCACACCAGAAGGACTGTTACACAGCAAATCAGCTGACCTGTCCTGCTGGCTGGCTGGCTGGCTGAATGACTGACTTGACTCTTTGAACGTCTGCTGAGTCTGAGCGGAGTTTAACAAGATGTAACCCTCTCCCATTATCCCAAATAACCGTCACCATGTAAATGAATGAGAATGTGTTTTGCCATGCTATATTGAAGTCCAGCCAAGGAATAGAAAGACATTCTGAGTAAAGAAAGACAAAGTGACGGTGGGTATGCTACTCTTCTTCATTAAGAAAACATACAGAGGCATTATTTTATATATTCTTTCAGTCTCTTAGAAGAGAAACACTGAGATGATTTAAGCTAACGCGCCGAAAAAGGAATAGTAAGCAACCATTAGCATTTCTGAGCATTTAGCAACCAAAGAGATAGCTTAGTTGTCAACCTCTTTGCTGATTACAATTAGATAAAGATAATTTAGCAGCTAAATACATAAATAGAGACAAAAATCAGGGTTAAAAAGTTAAATTAATGCTAATGTTGCCCCTGGACTGTAAATATGAATGGACGAAGCCTGAGTGAAGTCATTCATCTGTTTCTGCTTTGGGGTCCCATCGCTGCCTGTTGCCATGCTGGAAAATGCTGTCTCACCCTAACTGTCAGTCAACCTAACGAGAGCTGGAGCTGAGACGGGCCTTAAGCCTCTTGACAAACTGTTACATCGCGCCTGCCTGTCAATCATCAGCTACGCCTTATTGTTTTTATTGGCTTTTTTTGAATGGGTTATGTATGGGACCTCCGATGCTTCTGCAGCCAGCCTCAAGCAGACGGTCGACGAACTGCAGGATTTCTGCACTTCCGCATTGGCTTCATTTTTCAACACCAGAGGTTGTCACTTTGCGTCGCCCCATATGTATATGCTGAATATGTAGCAAGTTTGCTTCACCAACTGAGACAGCGTTGACACCTTGATTTTATGTTCTCAACCTCCAAAGACATCAGTTATTGAAGCTGGTAAGCTTTTGTAGCTGTAGGCTTCAAGCTCGATTTTGTTTTGCTATATTTAATGATGTGTCCCATCTAAACAATAATTATTGAAAAAAGGAATGGGCATGCTTTATTGTGAATATGGCTATCAATGTAGACCCTTCATTTGTTTTCCTCACTTTACATGATCACTCTGTATTTAAGGATGTGCTAGGGGGAAAAAACTGCATCACCAGACCCCCCACAAATGAACTCCTTAGCCTCAAGAGGAACAACCCGCACCTTCTCTCCGCTCACTCAGCTGAGTGAAGATATCACCACCTTAGAGTGCCAAGAGCTCTGTGAAAAGATGCCATGAATATATGAGCCCACACACTCACCCACTTCACTGTACAGAGGTTGACCTGACAGATTCTTAATCCCCATGAGGGCATGTTTTCTCCAATTATTTGCTCTTACACTTCACTGTACTGAGTCAAGAGGGGGCAAGTCATTAGCTGGGACTGTTTACCCTACTTTCTCAGCAGCCGTGCCATCTGTGAGAGCTCTGGTTGCATAAGGCTTGGCAGATAGGACACCTCCACAAAACCTGTTCGCTTTTATCCATTGTTTCGGTCTGTTCTGTCCAAAATTATCTTGCATTACACAAGTGTCTTACTAATCTTTCTGTTCATGATTGGACTCTCAATCTCCTGATCTCCTTCAATGATTTGTATCTTCTCAACTGTTGTACATCTCCCTCATCCTCTGTCCCCTCTCCTCCTGTCATCTCCAACAGCTGACAGACCAGACCTTGCCCCGTGGTGACACTTCACCCACGCCGACCCAAGCCAGATCACTCGTCCATGTGGGAGCCACAGAGCCAGGGCCAAGGCCAGGGTTTCTGCTTCTGTTGTGAGGGGGAGGAGGAGGTGGGGAGGCCGGCAAGATGGCCCTAGTCATCATAATCATTCATTGCCTGCTGGTCCTTCTGTCCTCAGCCTCCTCCCACTCCTCCTGCCTTTTTTGTCCTCCTCGTGTCAGGGCCACACGGCACGCGTATCAGCTGAGCCCAGGATGGTTGGAGTCAACGGGGTCAGGTGGCAGACGCCTGGTTAATTCTCCCGGGGTTGCAAAGTGCATACATCAGCTCTTACAAACGGATGCAGAGATGAGACAAACACACATGCATTTGTGGAAATCGTTGCACAAAATAATGTTGTAAATATAGAGCTAAATTGTTAGCGGCTTCGATGAGGACGAGGGGGCAGTAGGTCTGTCAGACAAATAGAGAGACCAGCATTAAGAAGGAGGTGGGGGAAGGTTATAAACACATGACCAGATGGAGAGAGAGATAGCCCTATTATGTAGATCCTTCCATCCCTCAGCCTTGTCTCCTCTCCTCCGCTTACATCCTTCATGCATATATACCTTTACATTATTCAGAAGGTTATAATGAGAGTAACTGAACGATGGTGGGGGTTAAAAAACAAAAGGTCGCTGGGCGGTTTAGACAGCAGAAGGTGGGCCACAGGTGTACAAGCCTTAGACTTATTCTTCTGTTTGACCTCTCATTATCACCCCCAAGTTCTCATTCAATATAATCCCATGTCCTCGGGTGTTTGGGGAGCTGCGTGGTGTCTGTCTATGGCAGTCTGTTCCCTCTGCATTCATATTTTGAGAATAATTTATTCTATATTTTTAATCTGTTATCTGCTCATCTGTTCCCTGTCCATCTGTGTTTCTCCCACTGCCCTATTTCCTTGCTATTGTTTTCCTCCGCTATCTGCTCATATTTCTGGTTTCTTCTCTATTAGCTTGGCAGATGCTTATCAATAATATGATTTTCAGCTGCTCATCATTCATCTTTCTGTCACGTTTGATCGAAACC
Organism: Labrus mixtus; assembly: GCF_963584025.1. NCBI lineage: Eukaryota > Metazoa > Chordata > Actinopteri > Labriformes > Labridae > Labrus > Labrus mixtus. The sequence goes on along the minus strand of NC_083618.1, from coordinate 16,323,202 downwards.
TATTTTTAAAAACCCGGACAGTCTGCATATCTATCATCTCCTGCTCAATCTATCCATCATTGAGTCTGTGATCAGTCCATCTATCTATCTGTCCACCAGCCCGCCCTGGACGGCTTGTCGAGGAGAGGTCTGGTCTGTTGTTGCCGATGAACAGGTGGGGCAGGCTAACAGTCAGCACGCGCACACACACACACACACACACACACACACACACACACACACACACACACACACACACACACACACACACACACACACACACACACACACACACACACACACACACACACACACACACACACACACATCCAAGCAAGCTGCAGGGAGGTAGGCAGTCAGGCGCTCAGACACTGGCCCATATGGCAGACCTCTGGAGCTGTTGCCCTTTGCTGAGCAGGGGAGGGATGGATGGAGGGATGCAGAGATGGTTGGAGGATGCAGAAGCAGGAGGAGGCAGGGGGAAGCGGGGGGATGTTGAAATTAATCAGCAGGCCATCCCAACTGTCCACTGTCTTTGGGGAGTTGAGACATGCATTTATGTGGCTGATTGAATGTGGGGGTGGGGGTGCTAGGTGGGGGGATGTGGTGTGCTCAGCTGTGTAAGTCTACTTTACTGATTGTGATATATATTCACAATATTGAATTCTTATTTGACAGAAATAATCTTTTATACAAGAATGTTTATAAGTGCATACATTTTTTAATGTCCTGTTGATTTCTATATAGATTAATATTTAAATCTTTGATCTTTTTAATTATATTATAATATTTTTAGATCATTAACCTCAATGTGTCTTTTTTAACATCTTGTAAATAAAAAATAGAAAAAGGAATCAATATTCAAAATGTAAAATGATGTCTACTTGAGAGAAATGCTCTCTGCAAACAAAAGTAGTAACCTCCAAAATGTACTTATGTAAGTTTTTATTATATATTATTGTATTATTAAAATAGATGCCTTCACGTGTAGGGAGAATATTAATGCTGCTGCTGCTGGACTGCTGGTAGACTCGGACAAAACTTTACACATAAAGCTTTTATAGAAGTGAGATCTATTACAATGCCTCATTTTATGCATTAATCAAAATGATCTTGCCACTAGAATCTTAGTCTGTAAAGTAAATGACTACAGCTGTAAAAATAATGAAAGTATGAAGTACATATGGGCTTTTACAATGTAATGCAAAGCAGATCATTAAATATAGGCTACTGAAGTCAAACAACAGTTCCTCTCAACTAAACAAAAATACACTACTTTACTAAACGTCACTCTCACTTCTGTGTTTTTTGTACCAACATTTTTTTCCCACCCAAACCATGACTTGTTACTATTGTTCCAGATGACAAATAAAGTAATGGCAATCATAAACACTTTGACAATAACACTTTTTTTGACTACCTCATAGCGTGATTGGATCTGATGTGAAACACGGGTTTAGCAGTTAAAAGTCCTGATATTTATGTAACTTGAAGATGTCCTTAACCATGTTGGCTCAACAGTGTAAAACACAAGTGGACAAACAGTGTTCATCTAACATGGATTTCATTTCCTACAAACATTTTTAAGCTAAACTCAACACTTGAACCTAAGTTATAGGCCAACTTCAAGTCAAATGTGTAGTAGTTGAGCCAAAAACAAAAGAAACCGTTTCATTGTCTCTATACAGGAGGGGACTACAGGCTTCTGTATGACCAGCAACTTTTCATACCATAATATATTACTACATCAACTCCATCTACAAATGTGTTCTCTATGAGATGACATCTTTTCCTTTGTGTGTGAGAGATCCTTACAAATCCTGTTGGTCCATTCATTGAAGCTTTGAAATAAATATTAAGGCCTGGCACTGTGAAAAATAGGCTGGCCACCTGCTATTCACATCACAAAGAAACAGACTGGCAGATGTATAGACAGGGGGTCAGATGGTCAAACACTCTGTCATAATGCAAAACATCATTAGGTAGAAGCACTATACTTAAGTCAAGCACTGTTGTTAGAACCCCCTATTCATGTCGCTGTTATATGCGTTGATCTATACATGTGCTAAATAGTAAGTCACTGTATTTTCAGCTGGACAAAGACCTGTATGGGGTAACAGAGGGACACGTTGTTTACAATATTTTAATTTTGTTTCCTCAAACTGAACAAACTGCGTCACGTGTTCTACGTCCAATCTCAGCCAAAGCTGAATTTTCCAAAAAGTCAGTCACAAAAGTCACTAACATTTGTCCACTTGTCCTCTGGGTATTTTCTGACATTGTTTGACTGTGCGCTTGGTTTTAATCAAGATGCATACATTGAGTAATTATTTAAAATTTTAAACAGCTTACTGAAATGGAAAATGCAGAGATTGAACAATTCAGTATAACCAAAATAAGGAGCTAAAAGGGGCTAAAACTCACAGCTGAGCTACAGAGTTATACATTAGCATTTGATTCTTTGTTAATATAAAACATTACACTGGTCAAGGTTTTCAAAAAACATTTATCTCTTGTATAACAGTATGCAGAATTTAAGGAGTTATATCTGATTTCTTAATATCTTAAATACAAACAAAATGCTCTGAATTAATTAACATTTAAATCAGTAATAATTATGAATATCATCTAATTTTCCTTCACCATTTTTTATTTTCGATTACACTCCCTTTGCAATATATTATACACATGCACACACTGTCCATACCAATACAATATTTTTTTAGCCTGTGCAGCTCAAGATGTTTTCTCTATGTAGATCTTTAATAAATTATAACGATGACAAGGGTTTTATCCGGTAAGAAAATCTTTGATCTTTACCTCCTCCTTAAAATAAGTATTTTTTTTGCATGACTTCTGCACAAGCTATCTACACAAGTTCTTTTTAAGGTTGTTTATTCAAAACATTCTGAAATATTTACTTGACATATGGTTGGAAACATAAATCTAATAACTGAGGGGAATTTAATCCTGGGACAGATTGTGGTGATTGAAAGTTCTTTGACAACAAATGAATTGTATTGTTAATCTTATGCTCAAGAGATGAATACATGACATATTTTGATGTTCATCTTTAAAATATGTGGCTAACAAGGTCAAATTAAAAAGGTTCTGAACTGTTTTCCTAAAGCTGCTTTTTTTATTTATTCAAAATTAAATTGGCTTCATGTAATAATCCAAAAACTTTAAAAAAATATTCTTAACCAACAACATTATCAAATATTGAAAATCTCCAGCCATGGCATGTTTGAATAATATTCAAAAGGATGCATTTGATTGGTAAAGGCTCCCAGTCTTGAAGTAGTATAGACATTTGATCACTAGAGGGAGACAACAGATTGAGAAACCAACCTAAGGAGCTGGTGTTGAGCTGCGTATTTAGTTTGTATGTGTGTGAAATTCAATGGCTGCAAGAATTAAAGTTACAGATAATGAATCTATGACTGTATAACAAAGCAAATATTAATTAATCTTGTCATGCAGCAGTCAGGGTAATAATACAGTTCATCTTCTATGCAGCTTGTGTGTTAAAAGCAGCATCTTTAAACCATCTGTATAGGCTGAGAGCAATTTTCAGTCAATTACCCCAAACATGTTTTGATTAAGGGAGCAACTGCCCACCCAGAAAGAGCTGTTTTCTAAAATTGGGTGCAGGAACTTCTGTGCTATTTCACCTGTTGTGAAACAGATGCAGCCCATGCAGTCAGCCACACACACAGCTGAAGGGCTAGCAGATTACTTGCAGATGCAATAGGGCATAACAATGTGGACTGCTTCATCAGCTTGTTTCAGTGACTCATGCATGTTCTTAATGTCTACTCGGCGCAATTAAGTGCACCTCTGCTGACTCAACATGGGCAGTGTAATTCGTATCCGCGTTGAGTTGGAGTCAAGGCCAAGAGGAATACTACGACAAATAAAGTTTCAAAAGAAGATTGTGCAGCTTTGGCAGGGTTTTCCATATCATTTCAAATACAAAAAGTACAAGACATTTGCATAATGCTCTTACACGAGGTAAAATCCACTCATAAACTTAAGGAAGGGAGAAGATAGTTACAGAAAACAACACCAGAATTGTTTTTAAAGAACAAGAGAGAGAGAAGTTAGCCAATTCAAAAGTGATTGGACTGAATCAATAAAAACAAATAATTTGAATCAACTGATATCACTGGTTAATAAAAATGCGTCACATTTTACATTTTCCAAGACAACTCCACACCATTCATTCATTTTTAGAAATAGCGGTACAGTTGTGAGATTGAAATACTGACCTACACGCTGACATTAAGCTCTACATTACATTTTTAAAGGCAACCTATACCTTCTAAGAGACCATTCTTATGTGTTTCATTGTTTGAAGTCTTTCTTTTCAATCTGAAGGAATTCCCAGTCCAACACATTTAGTCCTCTGGTTTTGGTCGCTGGCCAGTAGGCTATTGATTCTTTTTTTTTGTCAGTGCTGCTCATACTGTGCTACCAACTCTTTTAGTGCCTACTGGAGGAAAGCTTGGGGCCGACCACTCTTTAGAGAACATCATGCTCATCTGGTGTTTACCTTGTGATTTTGCTTGGTAATGATAGAAGGGTTTGTATTCGCCAATTTAACTAAGCATCAGTTGTTGCGTCTACATTTTTTCTATAACCTACTTTGTTTTTATTTATTGGTTTGCCTACTTAGACATTAACCCTTGCCATTTCTATTGGGTTTAAGTACATATGAGTCATAAATAAAAGTTGTAAAATACTTTTCTTAACTTTAAACATCACTGTAAGCACATTTTCTGTCACAAGAGTTCAAAGTGAAGACGATTTGTGGATTTCACGCCTGATAGATTCAGCTCTATCTACTGGAAAGGCAAAGCATTGGACCAACTCTGGCTTTGGCAGCACTATTGATTTTGTTTTCTTCATGACAGAACGTCTGTATATCAGTGCAGTGATTTTGTGTCTGTCGGGCACATTGCAAATGAGATCTGTGATCTGAGCCCGGGTGGCTCAATGCACTTCAAATAAATAAATAAATAAATGAATGAATCAAAACGTAATTATGTGTGACTCAAGCGCACACAGTTCATTAATGGGGGAACTCGACAAGAAGCTCTTTGAACTTTGAGTGTGTGTGTCAACGCCGTTGCTAATCGTATCACCCTCAATTAACTTTACTTCTTACTGCTGGGTGGACCTCTTTGGAGGCGGACAAAGTCGGGGAGAGAGAAGGAATAGTGTGTGCGTGTGTAAGTGTGACTGTGTGTATGTGTGTGCCCCCTACCCCATCCCTCCACCCCCCCCCCCCCCCCCCCCCCCCCCCCTATCTCTTTACAGGACTGCCAGCCCGTCTAGAGTTATTCCAGGAATGCGTTGAACATGGCTGCCGCGATGAAGGCGCAGAAAACGGGACTGCTGGAACTTCGAGTGACCGTGGACCGTTGGATTCGGGTGTTGGCCACACTTACCGAGGACACGCTTACGGTAAACCCCGGGGAAGGTACCGAGGAGCCCGCGAAGCCCAACCCGACTCCCGCCGGTGCTATCAACGGAGACCCCCCGAACCTTAGCTCTTCCCCGGTCCCGGAAACCATCACCAACGTAAAGCGCACCGTGCGAGTTACCAAGCAAGATGTTGGAGGACTCGGAATCAGTATCAAAGGTACGTACATTTTAAGGGTGGGGGGGGAGAAAGTCACGCGTAATAAAAAGGCGAGTCACAGTCAGTCGACACAAGTTTAGACTTACTTTGAGTGCAGTTTCTGTCAACCACGGAGAAAACACCACCGTCGACTTGTCAGTGAAGTTAACTTCAAAGTCCGTTAAGTACTATAAATGAGCTATAGGCCTTAATGTCGCCCGGCTACCAAACTCCTTATAAATCACGTACACACTCCGTAAATACTTTTAGTGCTCGTGGTTAAGAAATGGGAAAAGTGACAGCTGTGATTGTCTCAAACTGTGCCTTACCTCGACGGGGGAACCATTTCGGTGTCCCAACAGTGACCGAAGAAGGCAAATTGTGACTGTCGTGTTTCTTAGTCGTGCTAACTTAGCGTGTAGCGTGTTAGGATTGAACAAAAGGTGAAACAATAAACTTACTCGAGTTCGGTTTCTGTCAAAACGAGGCTTCTACATGTATTTTGATAAGTTACAAATCAGTAGGACAAGCATGTCGACAACTGAAGCGTCCAACTTTTTTTTTTTTTTTGTAGTGAGGTGAGTAATCTAGATAATGAATGGGTAACATAAACCCACAAAGTCAGAGGATAATGTTAAAATGAAGAAAACCAACATAATACAAAGTCCCACCATAATAGCAGAACAATCAAAATCATATATAATCTGTAAGCAACATCCGTTTTGTGGCATAAAACATTGGGTAAGACCTACCTTCTTTTTTTACTTTTAGCCATCCATCAAAGGAGAACAGTGCTCAAACATTGTAGAGAAACGAGGAGTCACAGAAACATGAGTGAATCCATCACTGGTGGGCTAATGTGTATTTTTGCTGAATAAGCAGCCTCAGTGCATTCAAAGTTGCGGCTTCATCATGACTTTACTCCAGCACTGTTCCTAAAACGCCTAAAAAGGAAAATGGTTTCTTGCAACATCTCCAAATTTTACAAGCCAGTCTTACATACCTGTGCTGTGTACTGTGTGGTTGATAAAAGCCTTTTCCTTGTACTGTTTACTCAACCTGCAGCAACAGGCTATTATCTCACTAGAGATCTTTTTTCTAGGAGGCTTTAGGCTATGGAAATACTGATTCACACTCTGAGGAAAAATGATTTCCAAGAGGTGACCAACTTAATTTTTTTTAATAGCTGAAATTTGACAGACTTGTTCCAGCAAGAGACATTCAAGCCCAAATTATTTATTTCTTTTTTGTCCACATTGTTTGCCACAAGATGTCTTTTGCGTCTGTTTCCCTATTGCACATTTTGTATCAATTTGAATGGTTATTCTGATCTTACTTACAAGAGTTCTATTTTCCTTGCTCGAACTTCAACTGTTTGTGCCACTTACATAGGCTACGAATTTAATTCAGACATGGAATGGCTGAACTCTGATATGTGTTTTTAAAACCTGTATGTATGTGAATCTTCATCTCCTCACATGTTCCCAATCTGTATGCACAAAGGAAATCAGTTGGCCCTTGGCTAATTCACAGGGTTGATTTGATAGACAGCACCACTATTGGCATATGGCAAAGATGGTTTGTCATTGTCACTGCCGGTTAAATGCTAATTTCTGTTCCCCCATCAGCTGCCAACAACAACAACAACAACATAAAGCCAGCCTCTAATGACATAAATGTAAAGTCCTTCTCTGTGAAAATGGGTGGCTTTGAAAATCAGACAGCATGTTATTAAAACAAAATCATAGCTGGCACCCTGCTGGCATGTCATTGTTGTGATGCTGGTTGTTCAAAGGCAGTGATGATGAAGAGAGGGAGGAAGATGGGTGTAGCAGAGGGACAAAAAGAGAAAAGCAAAGGCACAAAGAGCAAGCCAAAGATGAAACAGGGCATTTTGAGGAGGTCAAACAAGTACACAGGGAACAAATAAAGAAACAAAGACAGACACGGACAGAACAAAAAAAGTAAAGTGTCAAAAAAGAAACAGGATGAAGCAAACTAAATAACACGGCACATTTTGTTGTGGGCCTGGCTGACACCACATTGTGAACAGCTGAGAGGAGCAGCCCACAGCAGGCAGTTGTCATTGGTCGGAGATGAAAGCTATGTGGCTAGGAGTGGAGGACTCTATGTGTGTTAATTTTAGGGAGCCCACTCCAGCTAGCAGGAAAGCATTGAAGCAGTCAACCTTTACTCTCACATGGCTAAATTTAAGAAGACAGGCTAGGAAGTGAGGCTCCAGTTCTCCAGACAGGCCCACTTGTCAGAATAGAAGAAGAAGAAGAAGAAGAAGAAGAAGAAGAAGAAGAAGAAGAAGAAGAAGAAGCAGAAGAAGAATCCCTTTTTTCTCAGCCACTAAGGTGTGAAGTGGTGCTTCTTACCACAATTAAAGTAGCTGTAACTAAAGTTAAGATCAATTAATTGGAGAGCTGTATCATAAAACAGTATTTGGATTAAACAACTCCCCAGATATTTGTTTTAATTGTGGCGTTGTGTTTGTCCTACTGAGTTAGGACTTTTTTTTTTGCCAGTAAAATCAATGCTTCATGGTTCACAGGAAAAATATTAAACTGTGATTTGAGGACTTAAAGCTCTCTTGACAACTCCTATAAATATGAAAATTCAAAATATTTATTTCAGTTAACAGTTCTGGAGCATTGTTATGTAACTAGTCTTGGATAAGAAAAAATCTATAGTCTCCTGCATTCTGCAAAAAGTTGTTTTCTAAGTTTTGTGTATGTTTCTCTTTTTTGTGTCATTGTAATGTTGCACTCCATACATTTGCTGATACAACTAAATTCTTTGAAAGGAGCATTATCGCAACAAACACCTTGTTAGCACAAAATTACCTAATGAGGTACGTGTCAGTGTTGCATAAACCAGTACCATTCATTTATCTGTCATGGGTAGCCCCAGGGGCTCCACCCTACCTCCAACACCAACAGCCTCCTGTCAGCTAAGTGACAGGATGCCAGCTGGAGGGTGCCGACCTGTGTTTGACATGAAAAGTTGGAGGACAGAAAACATAGGGGTGGGAAGTGAATAAGGAGGATTAAGGAATGTGTAGGAGACATAATTGACAGTATTTTCCTTCATAATGTCAAGTATATGTTTGTTCAAGATTCATGTCAGAAACAGTTATTTCAGATTTTACGTACCTTTACAACAGAGAAAGACGGATAATAAAGGACATCTTAAGGTGGAAATGGCTTGTTTTGTATCTCAAAGTTGGCCCTAAACATCTTTGCGCAGGCTCAGTAGTTTTTGGTCTCCATTGAAAATGTCCCCATTCATTTGCAACTGTGCAGTGGTTGCCAGCTGTCAGCGAGGTGTAACCTACATACATTTTTTTTTAATGATTTGTCAAGTTGAATTAAATTGCATTGCAGTTGGTTAAGGAGGTAGTTTTGTGGTTGCCAATCTATGGGATGGTACATGAGACATTCACATGTCAGTTTTAATGAAGCTGAAAGGTCACTGCTCATATTCTGCAATGGCAATCAGTGTTGACGTCTGCAAGACATTACATCCACCCTTCATTAGAGTTTTTTAATTCAATCAATTGTGTGGTCAAAGGATCAGCTCCAGCAACGTTGTATTTTTTTGCGGTTGTCTTTTCTCTAGTTCTAGCTCATTATTCTTTCAAAAAATTTTCAGGCACGGTTATATCACTCTTCAATTTCATGTACATCAGAGTACAAATGCTTCCTTTAAACTTTTGATCCAATAAACCCTAAGATCAATTTGGCCATTCTGCCCGGTTCACCCAGTGGCCACTGACTACTGGATGCCCAGGGTTTAAGCTTTAAATTATTCATACACACTAAAATAACAATAATAATTTTCAGCTTGTGTATTGCTTTAAGTACTATGGGGTCCTTATGCACTGTTAGGAGGCTATAAACCAATGCAATTCTGTACAGTTCATTTGTTTTGCAGATTGGGGCAAAGGTAACCTGAAGGTTAGAAAAGCTACTTGTGACTTGATGGTATTCAAATGTAATCCTCAGACCAGCTGGGAGAGTTTGGATGGAGCAATGAGCAGGGCACTGGCCTCTCAGTAGCACACTATTATGGTTTCTGATTAATAATTAACTAATTGTCAATCAGAAGCACAGGTTTATTTTTTCCATCTAGTAAAGTCTATCAAGCAGTGTCATAACTTTAAAACAGATTCATCTTTAGTTACTCATAGGGCTGCTCGATTATGGTAAAACTCATAATCACGATTATTTTATGATATAGACATGATGATTATTAAACACGATGACTCATTGATATTAAAACATCTGCAATTATTGAAATTAAACACTCTGAACACTTTAACATTCTGAACACCTTGAAAAACAAGCAATAGATGGTAATAGATGTGTGGATAAAAATATATAAAAAACTATATAATTTTAACAAATTAACTATGTTTTTGAGGTAGTGGTGAGGTACTCCTCTGGCCAAAATATAACAAAAGACATTTTCCACACATGACAAAACCTTTGGACAAAACGAGAGCAACACTGCACAGTAATCGTTTCATCTCGTAGCAAACATAGTTTATCCATTGCTGCCTTAAAGTACATGTTGTTCCTGTCACGAGTCTCTTTCTTATAAAATGTGTCTTTCATTACTTTGAGGTGAAAAAAATAAATGTGACTTTTCCTATTTGACAGGATCACCTGCTGCCAAGGTTTCCTTTTTTTCAAAAATCAAAATCTTGGGATTGCATTAGCACAGCAAATTGTAATATTTTGAAAAATATACTTCTATATTTTTTGTTAGATAATTATTCACAGTTCATCAGTGGTACAAGTGCACAGATGTTAGTAGGAGAGTAGTTATATGAATATAGTCTACTACTCCCATGTACAGGGCCAAATAGTTTGTCTCTATAACCAACAGAACAATCTGCCTTTTTTTTGTTTTTTTACACACTGTAAATGTTTAATCACATCTTGATCCTAATTTAAGATTATTTATCTTTACATATTTCACATATAAGGTATTACAAAGTACTGTTTCCACAGATTTGTGATAAAAAATAAGAAATTAAATATTTTGCAGATTTGACAAAAGTGTTGTTGTTTTCTTTATTTTAGCTTAGCATATAAGAATTTGGTCTAACAACCAATCCAATAGACCCACAGCATGGTATTCAGTCTCGTACTCCAGCGTAAGAAGAATCATTGGTTATCCTTCAATTGCTTTTCAAGAAAGCAACGACGTTCAAGCCACTCAGACAGAGACCATTGGTGAGGCTCCTTGTCTCTCTGTAGGCTAGCTGTTCGATGCTAAACCTCTCTATGGCTTTCTCTCCAGCTGTATATGATCAACACTCTTGATAAAAATAGCTCTTTACAATTATTAAGTTCTTGGGTGACAGTCAGAGATCCCCATCAACCTACAGCTGCATGCACACTGTATGCTTGAGTAAATATACTCTGATTCCAATTCTGGTGACATATATTAATGGTAAAACTACTAACATTGCTGAAGTTTCCCCTTCACCTCAGCTCCCCTTTAAGATTTTCTATTAATGCATCATGATTCAATAAGTACAGGTCACCACCTCACATCTAACACTCAGTCAGGCAGTAAAGTAATGTCTAATGCCAGGGAGCGGTCAAGTATCGGCTAAATCCCTCTATCTAGACTCGAAGAGCACTGACATGTAGTCTGATTGTGTCAGCTCAGCCCCCTTATTTTTGATTTTTTTGTGCACCAATAGTGGCGTCCAATGCAAGATCTACGAGTTAAATCCAAAGGAATCAGCCAGAGGAGGGAACCTGTGAAAGATGTATCTGAATTGAATTACATGTCATCCTCTTTTAGATCATTTCTCACTCGCCTGAAGGTAGGAGTCCAACTGCCTGCTGACATTAATGACGATATTTCTCATGAAGAGTCGAGCCAACAGCAAGTGGCAGATCCATCAGCTTACTAGCTGACCTTCTGTAACAAGAGAGAAAGGGAAAGAGGGAGAGATAAGCACTGCAGAGGTTCATACGGGCAGATAATTGTTGATGTCTGTCCTCATTTGCTCTCAGAACCTTAGGACTGAGGTCATGGCCGTGGCATCATGGATGATGTTGAATTTCAAGTAACAGCTACTTATCTGTGTTACTGTACAGCTGAGTTGTGTTATGTTTCAGCACAGTTCGTTTGAAGCATGATATCTAAGCATAAGTTGATGAACGCAATCATTTTGGAACATCAATTTATTTATAATGCACTGTTGTCAAATTGAGTTAAGCTCACCCCTTAATCATATTTTCTACTTGCATTTACTTTCCTGTGACATCAAACTTTACCCTTTTTGCTAAAACTATTCTAGATCCCTTCTGGGGGCCTTTTGTCTTTATTTATAGGACAGCTGTAGAGAGACAGGAAATATGGGGAGGAGATTGTGGGGCAGACATTCGTCAAAGGGCGGAGGCCCGGAGTCGAACCTGCCGCCGATGTGTTGGGGTTTGGGGCCCTGCTTATCTGCTAACCTACTGAGTTAAACCAATGATTTTATATATTATTGTCTCCAAACAGTAGTCCAAACATATCAGTGTAGATAATAGCCCCATTGTAGGTAGTTCCACACTGTCTGGTCCAAGTTCTCATTGTCGGACTGTGTCAAGGAAATGTTCTGGAGCTTTCCAAGAAATGGATTTTGGAGATTCAGATACACACTGGCTGAATCATGTATGAAATATTGGCTGCACCCCAGCAGCTTAACTGTCGTTACATGATAGCCAATGGTTTCTGATAATGCTTTATGTAAAGCAGCAGATTCCCCCAAAAAAAGACCAATTAACATTTTTCACCTTTTTTATACAGGTGGGAAGGAGAACAAAATGCCAATCCTCATCTCCAAGATTTTTAAGGGCCTCGCTGCCGACCAGACGGAGGCGCTTTATGTTGGTGACGCCATATTGTCTGTCAACGGCTATGACTTGCGGGAGGCCACACACGATGAGGCTGTGCAGGCGCTGAAGAAAACTGGCAAAGAAGTCATCCTTGAAGGTGAGATATATTCAGATAAAAGAAATCCGAACTGAATCGGTGACTTCTTTGTCTGATACAGCCTTTCACGCTCTTCCTTCTATTGTATTCTCTGCCTTGCTGACGATTTGATCTGCAAAGTCGGGAAACTAGGACTTAACTATAACTGCAAAATGTCACAACCTTCTCTGTTGCATGATAAAGATGTCTGCCGTATTTCTTACACAACATACTCTTCAGAGTAGGAGAGACCCAGACTCCTATCTTTCATGAAAAAGGGAGCATTTCCACCTACTCTGTCTGCACTCCACAGCTCTAAATAGATACATGTATGTGTTACACTTTTCCACAACGCTGACTGATTCCTGCTTAAGGGTCACGTGATGAGCCGAGAGAAAGGATCAGTTAAATGGAAACTTTGATCAGACTTCATTGGAAACATCCAAATAATGAGTAGAATTGAAACAGTAAGAAGGAAACCAAAGACTCAAAAGCAAAGAAGAATATTGTTGTAGCTCACACCTCTGCGTAACGTGGCATGCTAATGAGGAGTTTGTCGAACATCAAACACTTTTGACACTAAATGAATGCACTAGAGGTTCGTTTTGAAGCTGAAACTTCACTTTAGCATCTTCTGTGTATAGGATCTGCAGTGGAGTTGGCAGGTGTTTGCAGGTCTTTTTTCCCCTCACATGACCTGCCAGAGCTTATTTTCAGTATCTTTTCTGTCCATTTCTTTCGTCATTTACTCAGTGTGTTTGTGCCTTCATGTAAGTGTTTGGGTGTGCACATTTGCCTAAAAGCATCAGTGCAACATCAAATACGAACAACCTGTTTAATATGAGATGTGATCTTTAGCTTTGAGGACAAGAGAAAGGATAATAAACAATCTTTCCCCTTGCCAACGGATTGCATCATACAAATCTGCGTCCCCCACAAAGCTGACGTCAAGTGCCTGGATTAAATTCTGAATTCACTTTTCTGCTAAAGGCAAAGGTTGATTGATGTTATCGTTCAGAAAGAACATGTTTTCATCAGGAAGCATAGAACTTGACACTTTTTTTCTTTTGCTTTTATTGTCCCTTTGATTCATATACTGTATACCCCATGTGTCACTTTTTGTGAGGGATTTCACACACACACACACACACACACACAGGCTGAGCAGAGACTGACAGTTATAGTCAATGATGTGAGACGAGTAGAAGCGTCGGACTGTGGAGCTCTTAATGTAAACTTCCAGTAAAAAACATGGTGTGTCCAAATAGAGACTTCAGGGACTGCAAAAACAAACAAAAATCAGTACTTAGCATGTTGAATCGGAAAAATATAGAGTATAACGATAATATACACTGAACCAAGTGAAACATGACAGAAACTTTCCATTTCAGAAAAGAAACACTTAAACAAGAGTTACCAGTTTTCCATTTGACAGCATTTCTGTGGGTTAACTTGCACAGTGGGTCAGCGTCCGTAACTCCAGCCAGCCAAGCAGATACAGCTCCAAGCTTCAGCCAGGGGAAATCATTGCAAATCCCCCCTGCCTTACTTGTCCACAGTCAGGCAGAAAAGTGTTGATATCAGACGGCTCAACCGGCACTGCTCTGTGATCCGTCGTGTCAGGAATCATTTCATGGGTTTCCCTTCTCCCCTGAGGACCCGAGAGAGGAGGGAAGAGACGATAGAGGCCTGGAGGCTCACTGAAGGGAGAGGGTGGAGTGTGTGCGTTCATGTGTTTGTGTGTACTTTTTTTTGATGTCCTGAGATTTTCTTTGATGCTGTTTGTGTATGTCTGCCTGTCTGACCAGGAGATAGTCTGACCCAGAGATTGAGGATGTATATCTGGAGTGGAAACCTTTTGGAGTATTTTTAGGAGAAGAGGAATAAGAATTGGTCAAAACTTTAGAGCCACCAGCTTCCCTGCAGCTGTTTTTAAATCAAGATGTTATTCCAAGGCTGTTTTTTTGCATCATAAAAATACTTGTGAATACATATGACATGAAGTTCAAGCACAATATTTCTTTCGGTTTTTGGCATTCTCTCAAGATTCTGGAAACACAGTCAGAAACAACCTCCTTGTTGGCAGAACTACAGTGTTAAAGGTCGGAGTACCAGTATTTCTTACATGTGCACAGCAGCAACAAACAAGCCACCACGGCTGTGCTCAAGGCAGTTTGCATCGCTCCGTGAAACTCAGAGACGGCCTTGACTGAGATAAAGGAGAAAACTGCCTCCATAACATTAAAATATCTGGAATATGTGAGCAGTAATACTTGAATTTGTCAGATAAATGCTTTCACAAAAGGAGTTATATTACAAGCCTGATTGGCATGCTGCGCTTGTGGCAAGGTTTTTTTCTTCCTCCTTTTAGACTCTTTTGGAAGTCATATGAAGAGGTATTTTTCATAGCCTGTATTAAACAGGTTTTTTTTCACTTAGATCTAAACAGTTTTGATGTTTGCTGCAGCATATGTTCAGAGATCTGCCTCGTACCTTCAGCAGTTTAATCGAGTGGAGGAACATTTTCAAGGATGCTATACGAGTTCTCTCAGTGAGTGTGTTCTGGCTACATGATTTCTTTGAAATAGTAGATTAAAGGGTTAGTCCTGGTTTCATTACGGTGAAGTTATATAAGGTGCACATCCATAGTCAAGTTTGGAGATCCGAGTAAGACCATATTAGCAAAAGCTTTGGAATGATTCCCTGTGAATGGCACAAAAGCAAAACTCCACCCCAGCTGAAAAAATATACATCAGTCTAAATCTGGGGCTTGAACTACCTGATGATAGAGTATTATTTAGTTAAAGATCACTTTTTACTATCTACAATGTTGTTAAGTACTTAAATATGAGCATATTTAATTTGTCTAATCAATGACTCTTCTTTATAAAAATAATAATGTTGATAGGAAACCATATCTGTAACAGGTAACAGGTGACCTGACACTAAAAGCTAAACCCGAATTTAGAAGGTGCAAAGCTCTTTCCATGGCTGTTTGGATATATAAAGATTAAAAACATTAAGAGTAAAATACATCTACGATGCATAACCTACCCTAGCTTTAAGTTAAGGCTTTATTTAGAATATTTTCCCCTTGTATTTTCCTTAACAACACTTCCTTGGTCCTTAAATTGTCTCAACAGTAAAGCTTTGAATACAGTCGATCAATCTCAATCTCTATTTTTATAAAAAAAAGATTCATATTAAATGTTATCTCGAGACACTATACAAAAAGAGCAAGTCTAGACCATACTCTTTAATATATTATTTACAAAGATCCAACATTAATCCACCTGGAGCACAGCACTTAGCAACGTTTAGCAAAGTATAGCCCTGGCAAGGAAACCCTGCAGAAACCAGGAGCAGAACCAGGTCACCAGATCAATAGTTTGAGCGTTAGATTCCGTCTTTACGCTTTGAACCACAGTGTACCAGCACTTTGACTCCAAGGACACATGGACAGTATTTAACTCTCTCTCTCTCTCTCTCTCTCTCTCTCACACACACACACACACACACACACACACATTCACACTTAACCAAGTGTCCTGACCTGTCCTTTGTAGACCATTTATCCTTCCTGTCTGCGTTACACCTCATATACATACATGTGTGTGTACTATGTTACTCTCTGTGTGTGTGCTGTTCTGTCAGACCTTGGTTGCCCGGAGAACAGCCTTACCATTGAGCTATCACCACACACACACACGCACACACACTTTCCTTTATGGTTTCTACACACACACAGTAGTGGAATGCACCTCATCTTGGCTAGCTGGCGTGATGGATGTTCTTTCAATGAATCCAAATTAAAATAGAGAATAACACAGTGCAGTTCAGAATCCAGTTCTACATACTGGTTCTTACCCAGTCCATTTTGAGCAGCCATTTTCTTGTTTTCATTTCACATTTAGTCATTTTTGTGACTAGAAGTGATGTCTTATAGTTTCAAGATGTTCTCACACTTACAGTTTCACATAATAGACGTATGAATCTTTTATTTTAAAGGAAACCCAATATGAAACAGATTTATAGCTGGACTCTCACAGCACGTTCAGGTGTGATAATAAGGTTAGCCTGACTGGGAAAATGTCATGGTGACCTATACTCTACTTTCTCCATCTTCTCCGCCTCTCTCTTCACATTTACACACAGTCTGAGACACTCTCACCTGGAAGATGCAGCAGATTGTTCTCTATTAAAACAAACACACACAAATGCAGGTATGGACACAGCACACACACACACTCGCACGCCGTACCCAAACACACACTGTCAGGCTGTAAATGTCGGTGGGAGGAAATGGAGGCAGCTGTGGTTTTATGTTTTCATCTGGTCTGTTATATTTATCTGACCCTCTCAGGTGTTTACTGTTCCTCTGTCACACACACATTGATTATTCCATCACTGTTTTGATTTGAGGTGCAATAGGAACATAGAGGTAGAGGACCAGAGGGCATCCTACTGGGAACAGATTGTGAGGAGGCTGTCTTATTTCCTCTTTTAAACAGACACATTGACTTTGCACAAATTCTTATTTGTGGTAACAGGTTTGAGGAGAGCAGGGGCAGGATGGTTTACACATTCACACTCACACCTGGGAGCTGCTCAGTGTTGACTTTTTTCTCTGTTTCTGGCTACACAGAAACTGCCGGGAGAAGCTTTATGTAATCTTTAGCTGGAATCTAAATGTTTGAATTGGGTGAACATTGAGTTTACCCAAATAGTCCCAAGTCTGTAGTAGGGTGTAGTTCAATAAAGCCTATTAGTGAATGGAACCAGTGATACAAATCAGAAATATGTTTTAAATTTTCTGATTCTGTATCTGATTCCATTTGCAAATAGACTGTATTGGACTTTGTACTATAGATCTACTTGTCCAGAACATTGACAATGAGCTGGTGAGAGTGTGATGACCTTGCTTCAAGCTCTTTTTGCTTGCCTATATATGTTCTTGCGCTCTTCCGTTGATATTGAGGTCATGTCCAAATGCATATTGTTTTGATATCAATTTAAAAAAGGGGGCCCCTCTCCCAAACAAACAGAGTAGATGTTGATAGCGTGTCCAACTAGGGCTGGGTATTGTCAATAATCTCACTACTCAGTTTAATTTCAATTCATTGGGCGATTAATATGTGTTGATATTGATTTATAAATACCCAAAGATGACAGAAATACCCAGATAATTCATTACAATACATTCTGATATTGTTTAAATCACAAAAATCACAGTACGGTGACACCCACAGTGCCCTCACAGGAGTGGGGATTCAATACAACGGAAACAATCGATACCAGGATTTTTTGATATTGAATTGGGAAAAAATATATTGCAATGCATTGATGAATCTATGTTTTTACTCAGCCCTAGGTCTGACATACACAATCCCCCACTGTGTGCTACATGTTTTAAAGATAGATTCTGATGATTTTGTCATCAAACAAAACCCAAATCCAAAAATGTTTGACAGCTCCTTGTGGACACTCTCAAAAACTGGGCGAAACAAATCCTGCCATCAAACAAAGAGAAGAATGAAGATGCAATAAACACAAAAGTGATGAAAGAGGAGCTTACTTGAGCAGCAAGAATTTATCACCTCCGCCCTTTCAGCTGTATGATGTAGTTGGCTTGCTTGAGTGTTGGTTTCCAAACATAAAAAAAAAAACTAAACACCTCCCTAACATTCTGACTTCATAAATCCAAAATGACCTAATTTAAAACAGACATGTTTTGGTGTTTAAGCTTTACTAGTAACTTAAACCAAAACAACTATTTAACAGGTAGTGGTATGTTCAGTTGCATAAGCACTGTAAAAAAATTGTCTCACACATTAAGAGCAGAATAATAATAATACAGGGATCTTTCTTGTATACATAAGTAAAGACACAAACACATTTCTTATCTTTAATTAAAATAAAAACTAGTGTCATGGCTTGGTGTTCCTTTTCACGAGTCCCTCTCACATGGCACCTAGAACGACTGTAGCATTAAGAAGTAAAATCTGTAGAGAAAGTTTGACTGTCTTGTTACATATGGTTAGGTTCATTTGATACTTTCTAAGGGTATTAGCTTAATGTCAGACTACATTTTTACGGAATTTATTTAAAATCCAGGGGGACATAATTTCCTTTGCCTGTCTTTGTGTATGAGCGTGCACGAGAGTGTGAGGGGACAGACAGAGAGAGAGAGAGAGAGAGAGAGCTAGTTTCCTCTGCCAAGACATTTCTGGACACTGCTGCTTCTTTCTGTCCTTTTCATTAAGGCATTGTGCAGGCTGAGTACACACACACACACACACACACACACACACACACACACACACACACACACACACACACACATGGATTAAGTAGGCTTAGTTGTGGAAACTCTACAGTCTTTTCCCTTTCCAGAACTTTTGAGGAGGTTAGGATGTGTAATGGGACTTGTTTGTAGGCCAAGTCTCCTGATTTCTGTTCTCCACATTGAACTGTTGGTTAATGTTTGAGCTTGGACTTTTGACCAACTGTTTGTACAATGTGTTTGGACAAAGTGTGTAATAATTGGGACGAAAACCACAAAATATTAAAGGAATGTCAGTAAAGAATTGAGAAATGAATAAACAGTGAAAATAATTATTTGTTCCAGTGTATATCTTTAGCCGTTTTCACATATGCACTCCGGATAATATCTAGATAATTACAGGAGGACCGCTCCGGAGATTCTCCCGACCTAGTCGTTCACATATGCTCCTCACAGCGGGGGACTATCTGTCAGCGGGGAAGGGGGTCGGGGGATTTCCTGAGGTAAGACGTGACGTAAATAAACACCGTGGAAGTAGCAGCCGAAGCAACAACAACATTGAGTCCGCTACACGATGCTATAATGAGAATATTTGCCTTTTTTTCCCACAAAAGAGCGGAAAACAACATACTGACGAACAGAAAACATCATGTAGCCGTTTAATTACGTGCTCGGAGATTGTAGTGGTCGCGTGCAGACACGTTAGGCAGTCACTGTATATAAACGTCATTCTCTTCCCATTGGCTCGAGTTGAAATCTCCCGAGTATATGCTGCCGCGTTCAGACATCAGCTCACTCTGACTTTCTGCGGAAACAATACTAGGGGTCTGGCCGGAGAAACTCTGGGTAAAGTCCGTGTGAAAAATGCAGCTGTTTGCGTTCACATATAGCCTAAAGCCCCTCCGGGTAGCCAAATCTCTGGAGTTTTTCAGGAGATTTCCGTATGTGTGAAAAGGGTTTTTGACTCTCCACTTAACTGATTCTTGGACACGTGAACCCTGGCATTTCATATCTCTATGTAATCAGTTGCTAGGTTGATGTTGATTGATCATTGATTTCAGTCACCAACTTGTGTTGAGATCATGCCGCTCATGCATGCTGTGTGTCGAATCTAAGCTCGATGATCTCTTTTGACATATTGATCAGTCTCATTGGACACCATGATTGCACTCTTGACTGTATTTAGTGTAAATGTGACTGCATCGTTCCTGTGGAAGTGAGAGCATTAATACTGCTTCTAAAACTGTCACAATGTGAAAATTCAATATGCACAAGCAGGAATGTGTTTCAGGAGTGCCTGAGGTGAGATTAGGTTTGAAGGGGTTCATTTGGGTCGGTGATGAGTGTTCACTGAAGGATGCTTTGTCAGCATTCTCAACAAGAGCTAACCCCAAACCTAATCTCTCTCCCTCTCTGTCTCTCACTTTCCCTCTCTCTCTTTCTATTTCTCTCTCACACACAACTGTGCTCCTCCCTGCATAAAATCCTCTACTCTTACTGACTGCATTTTTATTGCACACTTACATGCAAACATGTAACTTGTGTGTTAATCTGCAGCTGCAGCACAGTGCTTCTGTTAAACAGTACATGTGTACATAGTTACTTAAGATCATGTTCACTCTATTACACTCATATTATCCATGTAATAATTCAAAGGATGGAAACAGGCAGCTCCTTTAGAAGGCAAAAGACTGCAGATAAGCAGTTTGGGTTACATTTTGCTTTGATGGCTAAAAACCATATTTCTTATCTACAATCCAGCTCTTCAAGGACGTGTGGATATAGCCCCTCACAAGACGATACATACCATTAAGTCTTTTTAAGCAAGGCCAGCAGAGAGATATACACTCTCCAGCCCTATCTTCCTGCACTGATTCAAGTCTGGTTAAGTGAGTGATTTATGGAATATAATGACTTTGGGGAGGAAGTTTTAAAGGGCCTCATTGGGACACAGCAAGCTGCTGGTTAAACTGACAGCACTGTTCATTCTTTTTGTAGAAGTTCAGGTTCAGTTACTGCAGCAGAATGTGGCTGTTCACAGTTTGCATATAATGTAATCTCTAAATAGCCTTCTATTGCACATGAAGTTTCACAGACACACATACTGTGTCTACCTGTCCTCCTGGAGGGTGACCCATGTCTCTTTTGGACATTGCCATTCAGGTTGCCAGGGGAGACAAGTGAGATTTTCTTAATTCACAGTTTCCAACTATAAATTCTCAGCTGGCGTCTTTGGGCCAAGCTGTCTCAGCCCCCTCGGAGAGATGAGAGTTGGTGTTACTGCCCATTAGCTAATCTGTTCTTCTGGCTGGTGGCAGCTGCGAGGCTCTATGGTTTGGAGTGTTTCCACTTCCAGTAGTCTTTTTTTATTCTACATTTTGTGTCTCCTTGATCCTCCAGGAATTCATAGTCCTCTGCCAGAGTTTACAAGCAAGTCAATTCATTTTGTTGAGAAATAAAGGTACTAATTTCCAGTGCCAAAATTCCCAGTGCAGCAAAGTAGTGACAAGGAAACCACAGCGTAAACTCACCCATCTTAATAGTCACTCTTATGCTAAATAGTGCGATAGTTAACAAAGTAAACATAAAACCGTACTTAGACAAATTAGATAACCAATATGGAAAATGTTTAATAAGGTAATAAATCAAAAGGGAAGTAGGGTCATTTCAAAAATCAATTCCCATACTGTCTGACTTCTCTTTGCAACCAGTGGTGTAGCCCCTCTGCTGGCCTGATTTTTCAACATATACTTCTTTATTTCATGTTGTTGCAACATTATTCACAGTACAATCACTATAGAACCTGTATTACCTGAAAATGGTTTATAGTAGTTTGAAACAGTTTGCAACAAAGATTTTACGGGACCACTCATGCACAGTGTGGCATTCAATTAACTTGCGAAACCACAAAGAACAATTGTGTCAAAAGCTGTTGTCTGCAGCACTAGAATCCTGTTTTTTTTTCTCTCTTCTCAGTCGGACCTGCAGGATTAGTACATTTCATTCTGTCCCCAAACATCGCTTGGATAGCTTGTCATGCTGGATTGGTACAGTCACTTGTGTGTCCTTTGCCATGGGGGCTCAGTGTGCTGTCTTTGTCACATTCCTTGCTTTGCTGACTTTCACTGCAACCTAATGAAATATGTTTGAAAAAAAAAAAATAGCAGAAAAATTGCCCTTGGTTTTGCAGTCCAAATGGCTTGTCTGTCCTAGCTCGACAGTGACCATTAGACAGTGTCACAATGTTATCTAGTTGCAGATAGAATGACTTCTATTAAAACTGGAAGAACAATTTGCAGTACTGGATTGGACACAGTTTTGTATTTTTCTCTTTTATCTTGATTTGATCGGCCTGTCAAAGTAATTGATGCAGTTGCATGCAAGCATATTTTAATGTGGCCCACACGCAATCAAACACAGATATTTGACTGATGTGCTTGTGCACAATAAATACACACATGGCCCACTCAAGTTTGTTATCAGATTCTCATCAAGAGGTTTTCTGGCTGCTCATGGAACCTCTCAAAGGTGGGGTGTTGTTTTAGCTCGGTTTGAAGCAAACTGAGTCATGTCATATCTGCCTACACAAATCTACAGAAGTGCGAGTGACATGCATGTAGTACTGTATCACCTAATTAAAACTTTTTGCCTTGTGCTCTTGTGACAGTATAATTATCACTTTGAAAAACAAAACCTTCCCCTTAAGGCTGAATGAATCTCTCAGACGCCATCCTCCATTATCTTACAAAGCTTCTTCTCCTTGTGCCTGATATAGTCTTGATGAAAAAGAAATATTCCCAAGTGACTTCTTTAACAGTAAAGAGATAAAGACTCTCCACTTTATTTTATTATAATCTCCATAAAGGGTTGTTTTGTAGGGCAGTTCAGTGTAAAGCACAGCTTCATTAAGTCTGATTTAATTAACAGGATGATTTTTTTTTCTTCTTTCTGATTGAAGTTTCGCAGTCAGCCTTCACTAACCCTGGGTCTGTCTCATTTAGCCATAAACACTTCTTGCTGTATAATAATGCCTGCACATTTTCCAGTGCAGTAGCTGACAGAAAATAGTTTTCTTTAGTCTGTTGCTTGTTTATTCGCTTTGTGTGCACTGTTCTTAATTCTAGTTGAAAAAACCTTAAGGACTCGTCACAGATCCGGGCCAATTGGTGTTAATTGCCTTCAGGACTCAAGTAGTGTAGTCGTAGTGTAGTAGTGATGTGTTGTTGTATGTAGGTGTTCGCACTAACTTGTCTTTCTTATGGGATACCCTATACAAAGATATGTCTTGCTTTGTTTGTTGCTTAATCAGGTTTTGATACATTTGCAGTGTGTCATGTGACTATCACTTCTGTCACATGACATCTTCATAGTAGACACTTCCCTGTTGATAAAGGATTTTTATACTGCATCAGAGTGCCTTGTACTTTCAGTTTAGACTTTCCACACAACAAACTTTGTTTGTAATCAGGACAGTCATTTATTTATTAGCTAGTGTGTGCTGTTGTTGACAATGTCTTTGGCAATTACAGAAAAAAGTCCAGCCCACATTTTGCTCTAATTCTTTAAAGTAAACAATCCTAAATGAAGTGATCACTGAGAAAATTCTGTCTCTGTTATTTTCTTGTTGCAAGTTATTTGAATTATCATGCCATGATACCAGGAAAGGTTAATGTGAGTTTTGTATTGGTAAGTGAGAATGAAGGTTATTGCAGTCATATAAATGATAAATAATTTGCTTTATCTTTTAACAAAAAGCAAGTGAATCAATAATTTCCATGCAGTGATGGACATTTGCTGCCATTCAGCACGAGTTTCTTAAAATCTTTAGATAAAAACAGCAGAGAAATACCACATCAATTTATAAAGTGTGTATTTAAATCAAAATGTGACTGGATGTAATTAGAAAACATACTGTCCACAAGCTCCTCTTTGTCTACATTGGATGTACTGTAAGTGTGTCTGTCCCAAACCTCTACGCGTGCCCCAGCTGTGACACCTCTAACCATGTGGACTCGAAGCTCGGCTCCTCTTCCTCCGTAGCCGCTGACCCGCGAGGACATCGTGCTTCAAGTCAGCGAGGCAGTGGATTAACCCTCAAAATAACATTGCTTTATTAAATCACAACCCTCCGTCAGACCCTCTCTTCCTCTGTGGCGTCAAGTTTGCTTAACAGACCCCCCTCTGCCCTGATCTGGGGCCCCTGATAAATTGGTGGGCTGATCTCTGTGCCACTCTCCCAGTTCATTACAGGCTCAGACTCCACTGAACCCTCTCACAGTATTGTGCTGGATGTGCATGTTGGAGACGGAGGAAGGGGGTGGGAGGATAATAGGGATAGGAGACAGTTTATGGAGCGATTATAGAGAAAAAATAAACTAATGCATTTCATGTAAAAAACTGATGACATATATCATGAATGACATCTTCAGCTTTTTAAACAAATGCTGATTCATGAAAATCTTAATTGATCATTCACTTGTAGAGATTGTAGCTGAATATGGAACATCTCATCTGAGATTTCAACCACACCCTCTTTTGTTATATATACTGTATATTTTAATGCATCAAGAGCAGAGGCTCCCAACCCTTTTTCCTTGGAGTCCCCCCCTCCACACTTGTAAAGCTGAGCCCCCCCCCCCCCAAAAAAGTGATGCATCGCTTTAAAAAATAACATGAATTTGACTAGTTTTACATGGATAAAATCCTATCCGAATATGCGTACACACTTTTTCTAACCAAAAGACCTGTGTTTACATTTCCCAGTAATGATTTAACATGATTTTATTATGTGCAAATCATATTTTGACAACTTCCGAGCAGACAGAGCCTCGCGTCCCCCCTAAGATCTTTGGCGCCCACCCCAATGGATGCCCAGACCCTAGGTTGTGACACCACTGTCTAGAACACACAATGTAACAGTACAATTGAAAAACAACCAGGTGAGTTATTTTTTTTTTTCAATCCCATCGCTGTATAAAATTGAGAAGCAGATGTTTGCAAGCAGTTTCAATTCGTCATTTAGAATGGGGGGAGAAAAATTGGAAATGACGCACAGCAAGTGGCCAATCTGACTCATACCAGGCAAATGAGCATCAACCTATAAATGGAAAATTGTGTTTCAGACTGCAACAAAAATCTATCCAGACACAAAGTAAGAAAAACTAGTTGGAAAGGAAAGTGGAAATGTCTGCAGCTAAACCTCCCCTCACTCCTCTCTTGTCCTCTGCCAGATCCTGTTCAAGTTCCCTTCACTTACACTTTGTTAAATTAGGATAATTAACTCTCCTGACACACTATGCAAAGTAATCAAATCTGCACGTTGGCAGTATGTGAATTAGTTTAAAATTCTGATTGGGTGTGCTATTCACTCTCTCTCTTACACCATACCTTGCACCCGCTGAGGTTGGCATTTACCCATGATTTTAATGAGATGAGCTATAGCAACGATGAACTTATCTAATTCATTCAGAGCACGGGAAATTTTCCTCAGCTGACTGACACTGCCAGAAGGAGACACACATTAATCAGCGAGACGCAGAAGACACATAAACCAACACATGAGCTCATAGAGACCGTTGAAAGGAGGTGTGAACGTTCACTATTTTATTTGCACATGTACACACATGCCTCAAAACAGACCCAAACACCATTTAAGGGTTTGGTAAGTTAGAGAACAAAACAAACATGAATCCTTCCTGTTAAACTCAACCTAATGGTTTCCTGTTCGCATGCACACGTTTCTTACTGAAACTGTGAAATGTAAAACATAGCTCTAATATTTAGTTGCCGTCTCTCTTAAAATCCACATCTTATTTGTCTCAAAGCATTAAAACTCCAATTTCCCCAACTATGCCATTTCTAATTGGAAGATAAATTAAGTAGCCCGAAGTGATGGCTTTTTCCCCTTTTACCCCGATTAACCTCCATGTAATGAAGAAAAACAGCAAGTGTCTGTAATGCTGCTTAGTTATTTATGATGTTGTTTTGGCCCAGGACATATTTCCTTGTTGCTGGTGTAACATTGGGACATTCTTCTCCAGACATGGTTTACAGAGCCAACAGCATGTTTCTGAAGTCGCTGACTGGCCAATGACATTCCAGCTGCTCCCACGGTAACCAGTGGCAGGGGGATGAGGGGCTGGTATTTAGCTTTAGACGTGTTAATATATATAATATGTACATATTGTATTATAGGTACATATAATTGATGTTTTTGTGATTATATTAGGCAGTGCGTATTCTCGAGTCAACACAACATGAAGTATTGGCTGAACACAGAAAATGTAAAGTTTATGTTTTGGCAATTTGGACTGTCTAAGGAACTGGCAAAGAAATAGCTTTTCAAACAGCAGTTAAGTGATTTGTGTCAGAAATGAATTGGCTGAAATTGTCTGGTCAGGATTTGTGAGGTTCAATGTAAAGACTTTAGTGGGAAAAGCTTAGTGGCAGATTCTGCAGAAGAAGCAATGAAACTCCTCATACACACAGAGTACAAAAGTAGTTTCACTGGCTTCCAGATAAGCTAAAGTAATAACAGTGCCATCTCAGCTAATTTTAGCTCTGTATTGAATGTGCCGCCACTGGTATTCATGGCAACATTTCTGGCTGAGCTTAGCAGTGTGTTCACTCTCTCTGTATCTGTCTCACTCTTCCCTATTCTCTTTTCTTTCTCTCAGTTTGTTTCTCCTGTCTCTCTCTTCTCCATGTTCATTCCTTTCCTCCTCCCCTTCGATTCCCATATCCCTCTTTCCTCTCCTTTTCATTCACCACTCTTTTTGAAAGCAATCTCATCCGATTTGTTATGTGGGGTCACAGCTAATGCCTGACATTTCTAATCTGGGAAACACCAATGCGATCATTTCCACATCGGTTTCTGGAGAATAGCAAAGCCTCTTTAGAAAAGTAAATATCTCCTTATACCTGCTATGATTGGTGTTTTCCTCCAGCTTATTCAGCTCTGCAGTTTGAGCTGCATGAAAACACAGACTTAAACTCAGCCTTACATAACAAAGAGTAATGAGTACTAAGAATAGAACTCAAGATATTCTTACTCACAGCTGAGCTCACCTTTTCTTTGCTGACTTTCTCTGACAAAGTTTTAAAGGAACGTTTATTTTTGCACTCACTAATAAGTGAACTCTGAGAGATACTACAACTTTTCTGTATTCCATATGCTTGTTGGGCTCACGAGATATTCGATTATGACTTCCACTTGAAACAATAATGTAAGCATTCTCATTTCCAGTCCCAGTCTTGTGACCTGGCCTGCCATATTGAGATTGACCACATCAATTTTGAATGGCTTCGGTCCAGCAACAAGGAATCACTTGGCTACCCAGTGGTAGAAACATCAATGCTTTGGCACAGGAACAAATGGACAGAAGCTAATTTCCATGAAACATTGCGTATGCAAGTTGACAGATACTTCAAAGCTGGAGTTGGTACAGATCGGTTGCTCACTGCTTCATACGCTCCCAGTTTACACTTCCACTGAATGTTTATTTTGTTAAAAAAATGCTCTTTTTTTTCTTGGTCCATGTAGCTTAGTCTGCATGAGTATAAATGTGGCAAGTAAAATAATGAAATTCTCCACAGGAAAAGTCTGGTTTTATAGAGCATTAAGGCATTAGGGTCACGTGAGGAGGTGAAGTATGAAGTACAATAAACTGAAAAACACTGCTAACTGAAAATAATGATTTTATACTTAAATCCTAAAACTCAACTGGGATACTAGGTGTAGGGAAGGATATGATACCTTCAATACAACACCCTGCAAATTTTTCTTCTTTTTACTTTGAGGAGAAAATCTGTTTTTATTTATTTTTACATCAAACCAACATTTCAGAATACTCAAACACTGTATTGCTGTTCATCGTCAACTCCAGGTCCCCAAGGGGCATTCTGTCCGTCAGCCAGGTTAAAACAGGACATATGGAGACAAAGGCCATGCACGACAACAGTGTTGATTACATGAATACTTGAATATGTTAATGGAAACAGGAAACATTTTACTATAGCCAAAACCATGATCAGCACCAAGTACTCACTTCTTTGATGAGAAATGTAAATGAAGTTCAGCCATCAGGCTTTGGTTGTCTAAAGAATTGCCAGTAAGTTTGAGATTTCCTGAACAAAGGATGGGGAGGAGACTTCTGAAGGAATGGCCCCATTTACCTGTTCATTCAGCCTGTTTTCATTTTAGATTTGTTTAAGACCTATGCTTTGACACAGCCCTCATTGGCTCATGCAGATGCAACAGGCTTTCAACTAACTGGATGTAAAACCATCCATGGTACAGTAAGACACAAGAGCAGCTGCTCTAAAAGACCAATAAGGTCTGTTTGGGGCAGCAGTCAAGGGGAGTGGATGGGTCAAACAACAATAAACTTTCAAATGGGAGAATGGGGTTTGAATCCTTTGTGATTCATGTGATGATAATTTTCCTAAATACCACAAATTTCTTTTCTGATTTTAAGTGATCAGAATACTTAACGTAAACCATATGTTTGATACAGACGCTACATTGAGCTTCCGTATGGGAAGTGGTAAAAGGATGACTGTATTCCAGGAGCTGGGATGAGAATAGACTCTTTTCCACTATCAAGTGATTATTAGAACAAAAGAAGCCATGTGAAAATGAAAAACAATACAGTCACAAACAAGCGAAAAGGGTGAAAATATATCAACTAAATAACTAAAAAACAAACTGCTGAGCCCTGTTACCAAAGCATGCTGAGGCCCAATACGCTTACATTAATTTTTTATGTGTGTTTGCATGTGGCGTGCTTACCCATGGCATTTTGTGAGTACCGGTAATTGTTTCAATTAAATGTAGACTGTGTGTTTTTGTGTCGTAAATGTTTGTCCAAGGAAACCATTCTGGTAGAGCATGCATACAAAAGGATGCTGTTAAACCAGCAAGATGGAAGACGTGGGAGAGGCTGACATTCAGTGCTCTTAATCTAAAGGGGGTTAGTCATTCTTCTCAACGATTCTTCATAGATTTTAAAGTAAAACCTAAAAAGGTCAGAGGTTGAAACAATCCACCTTAATTACCAACCTGAGAAGAATTGACCTGGGGAGACGGGAAGAGTTCTGAAACAGACGTCTCAGGAGAATACTGGTGAGGTAGAAGGGGAGCCTTCAAAAGGAAGAGGTGATGCAGACAGTGAACGTTCTGCTGACTCAGAGGAACTACTGTATGTGTATACTTTACTGCAATTAGGTCATGCCCTTTTCTGCAGGAACTTAAGTCGCCTTCAGACATGCTCTGTAATCCCTAAATGCTCTGCTGATTTTAAAACGTTTGCGTCATGTTACAAAGACAAGCAGGGTCATTTGTTTTCATAAACTGTTGAACTGCTGTTTTCAACATCTTCTTACTCAAGACCTGGTAACATTTCTGCAACATTTTGAATAAATGCAGAAACTTCGCAATTCAACAAGCAAAAAGACAGTTTTTGAACGTTATTGAATATGGCATCTCAACAAAATATTGGTTGATAATTATGGATATTATATTCACATTTTGAAGCCATAATAAATGCATTGATTTTATAGGTGCATAGACGGCTGGAGCCGGCTTGTTTTACACTGATAACTTTGATTCCCTTCTCCAAGGGCAGGCGAGCAAGTGAAAAGTCTCTGACCTTGGTTATCATACGCATAACATATCTGGTTAGCGGCCAGACGGTGCATTAAATCTGTGTTAGTTGTGTTATTTAGAAGAATGTCAATGTGACCCTTTTAAAGAGCAGAGGGAAATGAGCTGAAATTCACAGTGAACAAGCAAAGTTACAAATTAAATGTCTGAAAAGAGCTTTATAGTGAATGAGTAGGTGCTCTAGGGTAGGGTTTCCAAAAAAACCATGCCATGCCAAACATCTTAAAGGACAGCCCTGTACCCCCACTTTGAAAAAGCCTGTTCTAGGGGTTTCCAGGGTTCTTTTCATACATTTTCAAACGTACCCTTCTTTTCACCCTCTCTTTAGAGTCTTAAGTCTCTGAGTCACTCTGCCACCTCCTGATAGCAAAGAGGAATGCATAAAATTCTGATTTAGTAAGCTGTTTATGGTGAAATAAACCCATAAAAGGGAAGGAGCCACTCCACAGCCCTAGATGTGACGTACTTGATGTCTTAACAAAATGAGTGTATGGCTGCCTGCCTGCCGGACTGGCTAGCACGGAGCTCTAATTTGGGTCTGGTGGAAGCCCCCTCTCTCACTCCTGTTGTCGTGTCGTCTGTGACTCTTAAACTCGCCCTCTGGCTACACGCCTCGTGTACTGTGCAAGAAGAGCACTTCACACATCCCCAGTGAAACCAGAGCTCTGTCTTCAGCCTTCGGCCTCATGCCTTGCCATGTCCTCTGGGCTATTTATACTCCAGCAGTGGCTACCTCTGCCAATGTCAGACCACAGCATGCTGGACTGGAGCTGTGTGTATGTGTGCATGCCTGCGTGCGTGCATGCATGCGTGTGCGTGCGTGTGCGCGCAGATGTGTATGTAGGTGTATGTGAGTTGAAAACAGTGCATTTGAAAAAGGATGTAGGCAGAGATGTGCCAAAGTGTTAACACAAATTAGCATGGTAGCACTAGATTAGATCCCTCAAAATGAGTCATTATTGGGTGAATTAGTAATACTCAACATGATGGAACTAAAAATGATGTTTCAACTTAAGAGGGAACAATTTTGTATCAATGAAGATTTTGTAAATAATTTTAGGTAACATCCCAAGAAGAATGTCAAGAACTTGTTTATCTTATCATTGTGAAAACTTCATAACAAAAAATCGATCTGTATAACACGTGTTTAAACTCATTTAGAATGTGAACGCTAAAAGAAAGCAGAAAAGGTCAAACTTGACTTATAGTTAGATTTCTACGAGGTTGTGTTTTGGAATATTCACTCGGCTCTTAACCCTCTGTTCTTGATAATTGCAGATGCCGCTAATTTTTTATTGTCAATCATACAGAGAGAGTACAGAACTTTCAACACTGATGATCCCATTCACTGAATTGACTCGTATTGTCATGACAACACAAGCACCGCTATTGACCAATGATTATTGCAACAATGAACCAAATACAATCAATTTATCACTTAATATATCCTCAGAGGAGAACTGATAGATGGAGCGAAAGTAAAGGATAAGAGTTGGAATAGGTAGTGTGAAATTTGACCTTTTGATTTAAATTATAAATGGCAAAAAGTTTTACAAATGAAGAATTTGAGTTTCCAAGTAATCTCAGATTACAGAGGCTGGAATTCACATAATCTTCTGTTTCTTAATCATAAAAATAAATGAAAGAACTTTTTCTTATTTGTATTTTAGTCAGTTGTTCTATCTGGGTTTACTTTATTCAAAGGATTTTCCTTTGCTGCCTCTGTTACTGAGCTCCTTTTTCATCTTGCATGATGAGCTCTGTATGATTGCTGAGAAATCTTTGGTGACAGAGAACATTTTGCAGATTCTCTTTAAAGCTGTTCTTAAGTGCTGCTACAGTTTTCAACTCCTCTGTGAACCTAAAGGCTCCATCCGTATATCCAAAAGTCCTTTACTCCTCCTCCTCTACTTCTTCTGTCTGCCCCCCCCCCCAATCTAATTTTCTCTTTCTCTCCCACACTTTCTCGTTCTGCTTCAGTGAAATACATCAAGGAGATGTCAGCCTTCTTTAAAAGCTCGGGGTCCCCAGGCGCTACCCTCCCCTGGGAGTCTCCCCCCTCCACACCCCAGAGGGGCACTGAGCTCTCGTCCGCTGACGTGAAGGAGCCCCGCATCATCCCGCTGAAGATGTGCCAGGTGTCACGAAAACAGTGCCCCCCGGACACGGAAAACAGGTACTTCTTTTCCTCAAAGTGCCTACATTTCTGTTTTATTTGATGTGCAGTTCATACATTTCTGAATCATAAAGATTCTGAAAAACCTGAAGATGACAAAATGGCTTACAGAGAATAATGTAAAAGGGACTTCTTACACCATCTTGCTCACATATTCTCTTTGTCAGCATCTGAAACTTCCTCTCTCCACCCTCAAGCTTTTCTCACTTTGCCATTTATCTTTCATTTGTCTAACTGCCCTTCTTTTCTTCTCGCTTCTCCTCTCATCTCCCCTGCCAGGTATTTTGAGGTGATTTCATCCAGCAGAAAGAACTCTGTGTTCCTGCGGGCAAAGGACCCAGCCATGGCCCAGTCCTGGTACAATGCCATCCAGGCGGGTGCTGCCAACCTTCTACCACGAGTGAGAGAGGAGGTGAAGAGCATGCAGCCAGGCGTGGAGGTCAAACATCTGGGATGGATTACAGAGCAGGTATGAAAGGACACAGACAGACATGGTCCATGCTGTTAGACCTTCTCTGCAGGGTTATGTTTCTCATGTAGTTATGTACTGATGTTTGTTTGTATTGTTTTTATATTGTGCACAGCAACACTGGAATACAGAAAGCACATGCACACAAAGAAGTTCTTGGGTGTGTAGTCGGTCAAACTCTGTGCTGTGTTGTGTAGAAAGTAGACACACTTTGTAGGCTAGCTTTTCAGCTATTCACTCCACATCAATACTGCAACAGGTGTGGAGAGACAAAACACTAGAGCCCGACCGATTAATCGACCAGCCAATAGTATCGGCTGATATTAGCATATGAAGTTGCTATCAGCATCGACTAATTTTAACTCTGATATGTGCTGCACCATATCGGTCGGTTCCTACAAATCACTGGGTTTCTCTTGTTAACATGCGAGCACCTTACCATGGAAAATGAAAAAAAACATTGCTGGAGATATAAATAATATAAATAAAAAGGGCTTAAATAACAGGACTTTCTTGCATTGATGCTTTCAATGCCTGTGTGTCATCATTAAGTAAGTCACTAAATGCTACATGATAGCAAACAAAGTCAGAATAATACACTCTTTGCATAGTAAGCTACACAACTACCTGAGATGGGACAAAGTACAGCTAAGGTAAGTGCAGCAAATTGTGTAGGTCAAATTTCACTCAAAAATCTATTTACAGTAAGACATTTCGCTTTAAAGTATTAACATTTCAACAAACCTAAAAGTTAAAGATATACCATCAGAAACGCAAACCTGCCACATTTAAAAGTCTGTTTCATTCACACGAAATTACTTTTAACGTTATATACCTTGTTACTAATGCACAACATCACATTAACATGAGGTCATGTACCAACCTGATCCCAGATTGTAGCTGTAATAATTTGATGTCCATGGGCGTTATACATGTGCTGTGTATGATAATCATGATGATCATGGAGTATCATATTAACGAGTTAGAATGATTTCTAAAGTCTGTTACCAATGTGCATGTGTACAGGTGACCCAGGGTCCAGAGAAACCCGTCCTGGCTGTGTTGACTGACAGAGACCTGCTCCTGTATCCTTCACTGCCTGAAAGCAAAGAGAGCCTGAACAGCCCCACCAAGAGTCACCCGCTTATTGCTACCAGGTTAACATGCACACATGCTTCCATACATACACATTCACCTACACCAAATCAAGAGCTAAGAATGGAAACACTTTGGAGTCCTATGTCTCCCCCCTCACTCTCATAATGAAAGACATACTGTACATTTGGCATTTCTGAAGCTTCTCTCCTCCACCCTGAGCAGCCCACTTTCCAGTGAACAGACTTTCATATATATGTGTGTGTGTGTGTGTGTGTGTGTGTGTGTGTGTGTGTGTGTGTGTGTGTGTGTGTGTGTGTGTGTGTGTGTGTGTGTGTGTGTGTGTGTGTGTGTGTGTGTGTGTGTGTGTGTGTGTGTGTGTGTGTGTGTGTGTGTGTGTGTGTGTGTGTGTGTGTGTGTGTGTGTGTGTGTGTGTGTGTGTGTGTGTGTGTGTGTGTGTGTGTGTGTGTGTGTGTGTGTGTGTGTGTGTGTGTGTGTGTGTGTGTGTTGGCCCTGTCGAAGCACACACGCTCACTCTTTCCATAACTGGAGAATTGGACATTTTGGCACATAATTTGGAAAACATCAGTGGAACCAGAACCTATGAGTCATGTTTTTTTTCCTCCCCCTTTCTCTCCACGTCTCACTGTTCTCCTCTCTAAACCTCCAACATGACCCCCCAGCCCCCCACCCCCCTTTCTTTGCTCTTCTCACACATCCTTTTGAGGTAGTTTTAATTACCCTCCTTCATATCCTCATCCCTCTTATCAGTTCTCATATTTCTCTTTCAGACTGGTTCACTCCGGCCCAGGAAAAAGTTCTCCACTCCTGGACTCGGACCTCTCGTTTGGCCTGCGTTCTGGCACAAAGCAGGGCGTGGAGACACATGTGTTTAGGGTGGATTCTGCAAAGGAGCTGTCCACCTGGACTCATCTGCTGGTGGAGGGCTGCCATAATGCTGCTGAGCTCATCAAGGAGGTCACCACAGGTACAGATACACTGATTTGTTAAAGTTTCTACTTCATTGTCAGCCATGAGTTCAACCTTTTTTATCTTTCTGAACTATAAGGAATCACCAGAAAATATGTGTTTGAAATCATTTTAAACTTGTCTTCAAGTTGCTCGCCCGTGCCTGAGTGAGAAGAGAATGAAACAACCAAGGCTCAAGGTTTCCCTCCCACTGAGGTCACTCTCTTCCAAATGAATCATCTCATTGTTCTCAGTGCTGCTTTCATAAATTCACCCAAAGTAAAATGTGAGAGGCATATCAGTTCTGTGCTTAAGTTTAAATGTGTTATAATACATCTAAAAGAATACCTTTACAACCCCGTCATAATCTAGAGAGAAGGAATGAAATGTCCTTTTCTTTAGGGTACAATCGATCATTTAAATTTGAGTTAAATTGAAGTCCCTCTACTGTACTACAACCCCACACACATTACTGCTGTCACTCTGAAATTGATTGACATGTATTTAATAGTGACTTACAAAAGGCAAGGGAATTAATTGTTGTGATTTGGAGGAGTTGAATGATTTTTGTTGTTGTTGCAAGAGTCATCCAACATGTATTCTACTTAGTTTCAATTCTTCGTCTTGTACTTCTTTCTTACTTTCCTCTGCTAAATGTGTTGGTGTAATGAGAACTTTCAAACAAAAAACTCCCCAACAACTGGGTGTGGGTTGTAAATTCCTCCAACTTTGAAAAATCCCACATTCACCTGTAGGTGGAGCCATAACAAAAGAAGTTTTTACATGAGCACGTAACTCGAAAAACAACCTCACGTCTTATTTTAATTAGAATGTTTCTGCATCTGGTCTGCTGCTTCATTTGTTTTTACATTGTTTCTATTTTTGTCCTGATTTTCTCTCACACATTTTTTCTTTCCTATCATGTCATGAAACATTAAACACATTTTCTCAAATCTTTAAGAAATATTGATAATGCAGCCTTTTTTTCCCCCAGTCATACAAGCCATTCAATTTGAATGTAAATAGCTACCCGTGTAGTCATGTGGAATGAAGCTGCACTTAATGTCATAAGTTACTTTAAATGGTTCTGAGACTAGACTGACATACCTCAACGAAGTTTGAGCATGAAGTGACGACCAGGAGGAGAGTCAGGAGTTCTGATTCTGTTTAACATTGGAAAAAAAAAACCTGCTTCATCCCTGATCATAAACGTTTACGGCTATTCTTATTCATTCTAATCTGCTTACATCGTGGGGAAAAATGCCTATTGTATTCGTGGGTAGACTGTAATATTTTCTATCAATATTCCTGAAATCTATTTAACCATGAAACAGTTAGCAGCTGGGAACAAAATGCAGATTACTTTCTGCCGAGACAAACATCTTACAGCATAATATCACCCTGTCTGACAAAGCAGGATTAGGATTTATGATTGATTGTTTCTTTTACAATGATTTGTTTGAAGGAAGGGAAGCTTGTTTTAATAGGTTTTCAGGAAAATCTTGAGAGGCTTGTTTCAGGTAGATCTACATGTGAGGTGTCCTATTAGTCTGTGTCTGCTCTCAGGAACATGAAGTATTTTTTTTTTCTACTTCTATGATCTAGATTCAACATTTTTGTCCTCAAGTTTCCCCTGAAAACTTCAGTCATCCTTGGCAAGACAGAAACTGGTTCACTTACAGTGCGGTGTAGCAATGTGATGTTGTAACATTGCCATCTGCTGGTTGTATTTGGTGTTGCCAAACTTTCTGTCCAAACTCTGAAAAGCTCTAATTATAGTATCAGAATTAGAACAAGTGTCCTATTTAACTGAGACTTGGGCCAATCTCTTTTCAGAACAAAGAGCATTATTTGGCTTTATACTTCTATTGCACAATGAATGAATTCAGCCATTAATTGTCTCAAAACAAAATTGAAACAGGAGCAAATGTAGTTGTTTTTTTTTATTATAACTTTTACGCTGATAACGACCAGTGATTACATTACAATCTGTACTCTGCCTCCATGTAACCTTTTCGTTCCTTCTGTCCAATCAGCATGTAGTTGGAATGGGAAGGAGTGCACCCTGGGAGTGCACATCGATGAAGGCTTCTCACTGTTCACAGAGGACATGGGGGTCAGGAAAAGTGTTCTGCTCCAGCAGCCCTTCGAGCGCCTGCGAATGTCCTCGGACGATGGAGTCCGCATGATGTTCCTAGACTTTGGAGGCCCCGAAGCTGAAATAGTGAGTAACTTATTCTTCTGTTGGACTTTCCCAGGATGTTGTATTTTAATAACGTTGCAGAATTATAACCGTCATAACTCAGAGCTTTTTAAGGAAATGTATCTGAAGGAAATGTTCATGGATAATTTAATTGAAGGTAAATGTCGATCATAACGCATCTGATATTTTGTTCAATTTTAAAACAGATTAACAAACAAATTGATTGATCGATTGTATCTCTTAAAATAGAAATAAAACGTTTACGGTACAGTGTTTTTGTCGGCACTTTATAAATCCCTCATGAAAGAAGACAAACATGCTTCACCAGAAAAACACTTCAGGTTACATTTTTACACAATTTGAAAAAAAAACCAATGAATCCATTTAAGTTATTTAAACTTATATTTTGTAACTCAGTCCATTTACCAGCATTTCCCTTCAAGAGGGTAAAGTACATTTCTTGATCTTCCTCTGTAGCAGCCTGCTTACCTGTCATTGGATTGACATTTCTTATCTGACTCAAGAAATGAGCTGTATCATACATGAGGACTCTGTTTGCTGATGAAGGCCGTTACATGTGGCTTAAAGCTGGTAATGTTGAATATTTCCAAGGTCAAGACTGAACCTTTATGTGAACCATGACATAGGAGTTTAAAAAAAATATGTAATAGTATGTAAATGGTAAATGGACTTGAGCTTGTATAGTTTTTTTCTAGTCTTCTGACTACTCAAAGCGCTTTGATACCGCAGGTCACACCTACACATTCACACACTGATGGTAGAGGCTGCTATGTAAAGTGTCCATCACGATTAACTAATCCCATTCATACACATTCATACACTGCCAATAAAGCAGTGGGAACAAGTTGGGGTTAAGTGTCTTGCCCAAGGACACATCGGACATGTGGCTGCAGGAGCTGGGGACCGAACCCTCGACCTTCCCGTTGAGAGATGACCGACTCTACCAACTGAGCCACTAACACTTAATTCTTGCTCAAACAATTCTAACATTTTTTTCTGACTTGTGTTCTTCTTCCCACTTCTCTCTCTTCTCTCAGCAACTGGACCTTCACTGTTGCCCGAAGACCATCGTCTTTATCATCCACTCTTTCCTGTCTGCTAAAGTCAAACGACTTGGCCTCCTGGCATGATGACAGCGGACCATAAAGAGTATCACCTATAGGAATAATCAATAAAAACACACAGAACAGAAGACTCTGCCACATCAGAGGGTGTGCTCCCAGAAACAGACTCTGACTAACCCCTTCTTTTCTCTTAAGTTGTCATCTTTGATCCAACATCTCCTGCTGTTTAGAGGGGAATGAAGAGAAAACTACAAGGCTGTTGGAACTTAGCTTAACTAGTAGTTAAAAAGGTTTAGAAAGATTTTTTTACAGATGGCCTCAGCCTGCAGCCATTTAAGAGATCTGTAAATCTGTGAAATGTGTAAGAGTAGGTCATGACACTTGATGATGGCGAACTGTGTGAATATGACCGCCTGCATTTTAATGTTTCCAAGCGTCAAACCCCAGTCATTTCACGTTTTTTTTATTCTCCCCCATTGTTCAGTTTTGTTTAGTTCCATGAGTCACAGCAGGCCTTTGTCCCGAGCATCCTTTCATCTTTCAATCTTTGTAAGCAGTCATAACAAAAGTGATGTCACAAATGTCCTGATGGATGTTGGACAAACATGTTTTTGATGAAGGCAGCTTGAGTGGAGTGACAGAATGATGGGGAGCGATCAATAGTCTGAACGTCATAGTGTATAACTACACAATATTCTTTTGATGTGAATTTGAAGAAGCTATCAGCTACCAAATGCTAAATCATATCTATTTTATTATAAGTGAAAACTCTTTTCAGTTGTCTCTGTGTCTCTCCCTTTTTAAAGCGTGCTCATGATATAATGTCTAACAAAGATGACGTGTGATAAAAGCCCTTTTTAAAAAAAATCATGTTTTAGTTTAACCGACTCAGTATAGAATGGTGTTCATTTTTCTTTAAAACATCAACGCTATATTTTTTTCATCTTGATTAAAATAAAATCCAAATAAGAGCTCTTGTGTTTCTAAAATCACATCGATAAAGGCTGTTTCTAATCATGCTTCAACAGTTTGCTTAAAGAGTGCCGGTCAGAATGAGCTACAAAATCATCCAAACACGTTTCTTATGTTACAGTGTATTTATCAGATCGATCAACACTGAGGACAAACAGGCTTCAACTAAAGGTCGTCTATTTGTACTCCATTGTTCCAACATTTTGAGATTTGAGTTGACCATGTTAACAATGTAGAGTTGTTTACATCATTACGTGTTTTTCTTTTTTCTTTTTGCTCATTTGACTGAACTTCTACTACTTGGGGCCTTCTCTCTGTGTTCGTCACTAAACAGACTTGTATTAATATATATTTCAAAACTAAACCATGTTTGTTTTCAAGAAAAAAAACACATTATTGTATATTCTTATTTAAACAAAGGTGTGCCTTGCAGGGTTGTTTGTATATAAACATGTAATAAACTTTGTTAACTTTTACTTTTGACTTTTTAAGTGTTTGATTGACCACATGTAACCGTCCCTCTATTACTTCAGTTCTTGTTGAAGTTTACCTGAAAACATCGACACTATCTTAGACTATCTTAGACTTCTTTAAATTCTTTTTTTTTTTAAATAAAATAAATCACTTATCGTTTTCAATATTTTAGCTGGCGAGTAACTGCACTGCGTCTGTCAGTAGCTACAGCACGCTTAAAAAAAAAAAAAAGATGTTTTATATGAAATCATTTCAAAACAAAGAAAACATTGAATACACGACAGGCGGGTATAACTCAGAATATAGTGATGCATATTCCCATTTTTTATGTTTTCCCCTAGAAGATTGTGGGCATTTCGGAGATCAATCACACATTTTTTTGGAAGTAATGTATTTGTAATACACCTCAGTTCTTTCAAGTGCTCTGTAGAACATTTTAGGATCCTTCAGATCTTTGTTTTGGTGCCCAAACATTTTTGATGCCTCTTTTTTTTTTCAGCAGCTACAGTCTGCTGATTTCTTTTTAAGAAAAATAAACAGTGCGTACCTTTCTTACACTAAACAGACAAAAGTCAGTGACTTGGTGGACATAATGGAGCAATGAGCAAATTCCTGGCCCAGATATTGCCTCAGAAACTGAACTCAAAATAAATGACTAATGTTCTGTTTGAGTGAACAATGATTCGGTATCTGTTTGCTTCACCTGTTGGCCAGAACAACCATTTAAGGTCCGTGTGGCAATTTAATTCCATTGTACACTGCCATCTAGTGGTGACAAAAATCTAATAGTTCATCCACACTAACTCAAAGACACTAATTGCCTTGGTAAAAT
Organism: Labrus mixtus; assembly: GCF_963584025.1. Taxonomy (NCBI): domain Eukaryota; kingdom Metazoa; phylum Chordata; class Actinopteri; order Labriformes; family Labridae; genus Labrus; species Labrus mixtus. The sequence goes on along the minus strand of NC_083618.1, from coordinate 16,283,389 downwards.
ATGTTATGTTTGACATTGACGCTATTTGGTGAAATCTTTATGGTGACAAATCCTTATTTTTTTCCACAACCCTAAAGTCTACCTCATCTTCTCTCTCACTGTAGAGAAACATACATTCAGGTGCACAGTGTGACCAACAAATCATCACATTGTGTTTGGTATCTTGGTACGAGTGTTATTCATTTATGACCAACAAAAAGTCTTAAGTATCAACTAAAAAATGTTTCTTTGTTTGACCTCCTTATAATATCTATTCCATGTTTCCTGTAATCAAGCCTGAATCCCACCTCTGAGGATAATCCAGATTTTTAGGATTAAAATTTTCCCAATCCTACTCAAAAGTTTTGAACGACACAAACTGGAGGTTTTATCTGAAAGAAAAACTAAATTACCCGATCTAATATTTGGGTTACTTAATCTTTGGAGCCAAACAAATAATTAAAATATTTTAAGTTGAGGTAAAATAAATTATGTTAAAGGATATATATGTCTGCCTGCCTGTTACATGAGTTTTGTGTTCTTGTGTCCAACCAGTCCAGCACCCATCCGACAAGTCCCACCTGGAGATGGTCTGCATCAGCTCACTAGTCCTAGCAGCAGCCTGATCCAGGGTGTCAGAGAGGAGCCAGTTGGGAATCTCAGAACACACAAGAGACGTCTTATCGCTGTCCCTGCTGGATTGTCTGGAGGCTGAATCTCTCTCTTTGTATTTGAAAAGTTCTGCCTCATTCTCCATTTTGGATGGATCAAATAGGTTTAGTTAAAGATTTGTGTTCTGTTGAGAATAAAACAACATACACAGCTAGATCTAGTGCTGATATTAACACAAGTACCTTTAAAGCAATGTATACAGTGACGTCTTAAAATGACAGTGATGTCATGATTATTTGTTGGTTTGAAGGCCCCCCTGGTGTCTGTTTTGACGCCTGCAAACTGCATTCCCTTGGTAAGCCACAAGGGGCTCTGCTTTCCCTGAATGTCACAGACTGGAGCTCCTTACAATTTATTTGAACCTTTGTTTTTATCCAGACTTCAGAGAGATCTTACTGTAACATCTTACACACAGTGTTTATGTGTAACCATGGTTACAGCAGAGACTCAGGTAATATCAGCAGAATGTACAAAAAATCTTAAAGTTGTCATACATGAGAGAAGAGCAGAATGATTGGACACCTGTTGATTGGATTTTTAAACACATTTGTTGAGGATGAAACATGAACTTTAGATGTTATAATGTAGGTCAGGGGTGGGCAACTGGCGGCCCCCATCAACCCTCAACGTGGCACTCAGGTAAATTTTTTACACATCAATTAATTGGAAACATGAAGAAAACATGATGAAATCTGAAATATGTCCATAATAATATTTGATCGCTGGTATATGTTGAGTTAAATTTGAGACATAATTGACTGTAATCGTTTAATTTGGCCCTCTGGCAGTGAGAATTAAATGAATGTGGCCCTTGCTGTCACCAAAGTTGCCCATCCCTGATGTAGGTGAAGCAAAATCTGAAGATTTGTCCAGTTGGTTTACTTAAAACGCAAAGCATCATATTTTTATTAATGGCTGTTGGAACTCTTCCCATTCAAAAATCAGATAAATGTTTAGACAGGCCTACGGGTAAACATGTCCACCCAGTCTACCTTCTGTGATTGATCTTTGTTTTACTGTGCCAATTATAGTGATAGCAGGATGTTATTATGTCAGTGTGAGAGCTATCTTTGTTCAGTTTCTCTTTCTTTATGTTCTGTGTTGATGTAAAGCACTCTGTGAACTGTGTCTGTGAAAAGTGCTTTAAAAATAAAGCTTTCTGACTTACCTACTTTTAAAAGCAAACTTAAAAGTTAGAGAAGCAAAAGTGACTGTAAAGCTGTAATATTAAGTGAGCAAAATAATACATCATCATACATAATACATTCCCTCTGGAATGTAGTGCAAGTTACATTTAAGTACAACAAAATTGTACTGAAGTGAAGCACTTTTCAGAGTTTTCTTCTCCTTTCTGTATCGTGAATGTTTGCTCTGACTGACTTCTCAGTGAACACACGTTCAGTTCAGAGAAATATAACACTCTAAACTCAATTCAGTTCAATTTTATATCATTTAAATGAATTGAACAACAATCTATGTCTCCCTATTCTTGTCATCTATGCACATCTATCTATCTATCACAATCATTCATGTAAAGGCATTATTGGTGAGTCTTCTGTACTTTCCATATTTAGCTGTAAGTTTTAATCATCTCTGTCTTTTTCTTAACGATCGGTTGCACTGAGTAACTTCAGAGAGCAGACATCGCCCTTACACAGTCCTTATTTAACAGGCCCAGCTGGTGGTCTGACAGTTTTATTAAGTCCAAACAGATCTGTAGAATGGGCCGAGAGGAGATGTGGATGATGAGCTGTTTAAGTCAGTGGGGTGTGTGATGGAGACAGTTAGGCCTGCTGCTAGCTGCATTGTAAAAAAAAAAAAAAAAAAGAAAAAAAAAAAGCCAACAGCTCCCTCTTATATGCTTTTACTGCCATGAGGCTGTGTTATCAGCGAGGCACAGATGCTGCTTGTTACTGTGTGAAGTGTAAGTCTGTGTGTGTACGTGCATATGTACAGGTATATTATGCATGCGTGTGTGTGTGCCTGAACACAAATGGAAGCTGTAGAGTCTGCTAATAACAAACTGTGAGTTGTATATATGAGCAAAACAGAATAGAGTGTTCTCATTTGATCATATCTTCTCTGTCCTCTCTCCTCTCCTCTCCCTCCTCCTTTCAGCCCTCCCTCCCCTTGTTGAAATGTTACCGTGGTAACGGCAGGGAGCGTTCACATTGGCTGCGTCCATCTCTCCCTTCCTCTGAAATTGCCAATCGGCCTCTCAGATCGGCTTGAGAGGAGGAGGAGATTGTGTGAATATATTTTGATTAACAAAAATGGAAGGGCACTTAGGAGGGGGAGGGGGGGAATTGTCAGAAAATATGATGTTAGTAAGTGAAGGGGAAAAGTGAAAATGTTGCATTAGATAGACACTCTACAAGCCCTTCTTTTGAGTCAAAGACTGGAGAGAAAATATTATTGCATTCAAAGAGAGGGAATATTGTCCCCAGGTAAGATAAGAAAGGCTCTGTTACATTTTTCTAAAGGACGTTATTATCTTTGATTATATTTCCGCACTCACAAGGACCATTGTGAATGAAGACTTTCAATAAACAAAAAGGATAGACTTGAGATGGAGCACACTATACTTCTAAAAGAATCGGTTCATCCCAACCTACCCTCTCTGAACTGTATAACCACTCTGTGATCACAGAGGACCCACCCCCCCTCACCCCCTCCAGCCCTCCTTCCAGTTACTGCCATCAGGTAGACGCTACAAAGTCCCTCTTCTGGCCCGGAAAAACATCTACAAAAGATCCTTCATTCCCTCTTCAATAAGCACCCTGAACAAAAATCTAATTTTGTAACAGTCCTCTTTTAATGTCTTTGTGTTGTGTTTTTAATGTAAGTTTAATGTAAGTTGTGTTCCATGTTTGAGCCTTGCCAAAGGAGTATTTCAGTCACAGTTGGGACAGACAATACAATGTATGTCATCTCATCTCATCAAATCTCAATCTTTTTTTTTACTCTGCTGGCATTTTGTGCTGCTTTGGCCTTTGTGTTTTAGGTGTACTGACCTCGCTTGTAAGGAAATACATGGTTAAACTAAACAGTGCAAAACGGTATTACAAAATATAACCAAAATAATAACAAACTACAACAAGAGTGCCATGTGTTTGTCAGTCAGTGTGTGTTGGCTTTTGGGTGCCAGTTGAACATGAGCAATAATAGAGCCTATCTCATTCTTCATGTCATTGATCCAACAACTATACCAAACCAGCACCCTGTGTGTAAGGATTTAAATATTGTGCAAGTTATGCTATTCAGAATAGTTATAGTCTGATAAATGGATAACGTTGTTGTCAGTTGTATCATATCAGTATGGAGTAACAGGATGTCCACTTGTTTTAAGCATTCTAACTTTATGTTGTTATTGTACGATACGATGCTATACGATGCATATGATATTCAAAACAACAATGCACATGTAATAAGAAAAGTACATACCAGTGAATGCCACAAACATCTGTTGGACTTTACCTGCATTGCACAAGATCTCCAAAAAAAACATAACCAAACAAAGAAGCAGCAGCAGCTCACGAGTCCGGGTCACAAACAGGGCAGCGCTACCTGAAGTAACAACAAATTAAACCATATCTCTGCTGTTAAAATCAGTTCTATTGTTGTAAAGAACCGCACAGAAGGCCTTTTTTTTTTTTTGCTTTAACAGAAGTGACACTCCATCCAGATGTTAAGTGATTTTCTATTTCTTTTATTTTTAATATTTCATTATTTCATTATTGTCAACTCCTGTTTTATTTTGGTACCCTTGTCTCTGTTCCAGATCCTGCTCCTCATGTTTCCCCGCCCGGTGTGTCAGCCTCGACTTGATTGTACTCACCTGCTCCTCGTTATCTCCTGATTGTCTGTCCTTTTAGTCTTTGTGTGTCTTTATTGTTCTTTGTGTATTCTCTTGTGTTGCATTGTCCTAGCGTTTTTTTTGGATGATCCTCCAGTGTTTGACTTTGCCTGATTTTTTAATATGCCTTTGCGTTTTCCCTTGGACTTGTTTGCTTGAGCTTTTTGGATTTTTGTGAACTACACCCAGACTGTTTAATAAACCTGCCTTTTTGTGCCCAGCCTCTTGGAGTCTGCCATTGAATAATTTCTGGTGTATGTCTTTGTGCCAAGAACAACATTGGTAACATCTGTATTTATGAGCTATAGTTTTAGTTTTGTAGTGTGTTGATTTCATTTCAGAGTTCATTTTATTTGAATCTTATTATTATTATCTTGTATGGTTTAATCCTGTAAATTATTTCCTCCACTCTAACATGATGAAACAATAAGAAATGTTTTTTATCTTAATGGAAAGCGATCACAATGGATCAGTTATATATAAATGTCAAACGTCCTCTCAAATAAATGAACCCTATTGAACACTTGCTCTGCCCCAACACTTAAGAGTGAATATTGTTTCATTTCAGTCCTCTGAAAATGTTTGCATATATATCGGCCTTTATAGCAACTTATTGATAATATCAACAAAAAACAACATTTGAGATCTGTATGAATTCCTTGACCACATTTTTACAGTTAAGATGAATATTATTTTGTCAAACTTAAGACTTAAGACTTAAGACTTTTTTTTAAATTGTAATGAGTACATTTCTGTGTTAAGGCTAGAATTAACTGTCCTAAAAAAATGACCAATCTCAAGAAAGAATCAAAATACTCCATTACAGTAATGCCCAACTTGTAGTATGTATCACAACAGACAGATGGCAGTAGAGTATTGAGGACAGACAGAACATTTCAGGTCTGTCAGGTCCTAATGTGTGTTAGAAACAGTAGGGGTCTCTGTGTCTCCATACAGAAGAGACAGAGAGAGAGAGGGAGAGAGAGAAAGAGAGAGGGGGGGGGAGTTAGTGAGAGAGAGAGAGAGAGAGAGAGAGAGAGAGAGAGAGAGAGAGAGAGCGAGAGAGAGAGAGAGAGAGAGAGAGAGAGAGAGAGAGAGAGAGAGAGCATTTAAGCTTTGATTGGTCCTGACCTAATTTAGAGCAGGACATCCCACAATATTCAATACTCTATTTCTTGTTTTCTCTCTCTCCCTTCCTCGCTCACTCTTTTTTTTCCCTCCCTCTTAACACAAAAGGAGTGGAGAGAGGAAAGAGGGCAAGAGATTAATACTCAGGCTCGAGCAGAGCAATTCATATTCCAATTGGAAGAGCATGTTATCTATTTTCTCACACTTGTGCAGTCATTGTGCTTTTTCTTCCTGAGAGGCATTTGAATCAAAGCAGGATTCAACAGGAATCAAACAGGCACTTTCAAGGAACGGAGCAATGGCAATGACAACATTTAGTCTAGGTTCAAACTTTGTACAGAATCCAAATGAAACAACTGTGCAATCACTTTCAAATCAACTCCTCAATAACCATGTCAAATATGTACAGAGGGATGGGGTGGGAGTGAGGCTGACGCTGAATCCTGTGTCATTGGAAAGTCATTCATCCAAGCTTAATCAATCTGGGTTGTTTGATTCAATTCAAACTGCCTCCGAGGCAGAAGAAGAAGAAGAAGAAGAAGAAGAGACGGAAGGAGGCAGAAAATGAGAGTAGAGCTGAGCTGACTGTTTCTAACTTTGACAAGGCTTCTCTTCATCTTTTGTCTCCTTCATTTTACCCTTTCTTCCTTTCCCTTCTCTCTCTCATCCTCATCCTAGAGACAGGAATTATAGGTGCTCATTTCATGCTGAGGCACAGCTTAGATTTCTTTTTTTTTTCTCTAGTCACCAGTATTTTTTTAATATTGTTATTACTACTGTATGTCTTAAAGAGCAGGTTAGGGTTATTAAATATGCCAAAGCGAATTGTATTTTCGCTCAAGTAAGCTCCTTGGAAATATTCCATCAGGGCAGCCTTTTATTCTTTCCAAATGTAGTTATGAATTTTAAAGTAGACTTGTATTACTGGAGGAGAGAGGTGTGTGATCAGAATACTGAGCGGAGCCCAGATTGGAATTCCTTGTTCTTGGAGCATTGAAAGGGAGACTGTTGCTGTCAACAGAGAGGTAAAAAAAAAAAAAAAAGAAAGAAAGGGGTTATTATTGGCTGCTGGTGACAACAAGCACACATATGTTTCAGTTTTTATTTGAGGCATTTTAACATATACATACACAGAAGCTATTCTTCTCGTTTTTTATGTTGAGGGAGGAAGGGTAAATTATGTTCTAATATTCTAATGCTATGTTCAAGGTTTACAAGTAAGGGACATTGGATGGGGAAAAAACCCGCCAAAATCAATAAAGAAAAACATATTAGGAAACACATTAGCTACAGTAAGACGACAGCTAATGTTAGCATGCTTCGCTCCCTGACTTACAACACTGTTTAGTAGAATTACATTTAAAATGTGAAAGCGTACATTTCTAGCTGACTGTAATGTTAGCTGGCTAACAGTATTTGATGCTAACAGCCATTTTAGCCTGGAACTGCTCTAATGCTTACGTTAGCTGTTGCAACATAGCTGTTAGCCGATAAAACGTCAAAGATCCCCCATAACAGGTTCTCATGTCAGTTTAGGGCAGACACTCTTGAAGTTAATGGCAAGTTCAATGACTGTATTTTCAGTTTTTGTTACAGCTTCTCTCTGGCTTTCCGTCCTCTACACTGCTAATCTGGTTGAGAACGCTGCAAGGAGCCACATACATCAACAGAGCTGTCGATCATGACGTTACATCCGCTCTTATTTGCATCAATTATCGAATGAAAACTAAACTCAGAAAAATGAACACTTGGACATAAAAAAGCATGAAAATAACTTACTATCACAACAAAATCTGGGTTTGAAACAAATGTATTTGCCATGTATTCTAACTTTATATTTTGACCCATGTCAGGTCTAACATGGAGAAGGCACGGTCAGCTAGTCATCATGGGGAGCTCTGAATGTGTTGGCGTCATTCCAAGCCGACGTTGTTCCATCTTTCTTAATATGCAGTCCATGCTGGAAAGGCATACATTCCCAGCTAAAGTTGTCAATAAAGGTAAAGTTTGAGTTGGGCACATGTCACTGATTGGCGGTCCAAGTTTAGTGTTAAGTCTTTGAGGGCAGACACAAGTCTAAGACAAGTCTCTTACATCAAATACAGGTCTTCTTCAAAACATTAAGTGTTTGGGGCGCTGGTGGCGCAGTGGTTAGTGCGTGCGCCCCATGTATGGAGGCTATAGTCCTCAAAGCGGGCGGCCCTGGTTCGAATCCAGCCTGTGGATCCTTTCCCGCATGTCATTCCCTACTCTCTCTCTCTGATTTCCAGCTCTAGCCACTGTCCTATCTCTACATTAAAGGCAAAAAAGCCCAAAAATACATCTTAAAAAAAAAAACATTTGGTGTTTGAGGCAGTGCCCTTCCTTAATGTGTCGTCTTAAGCGACCCCCTGTATTGTCTGTATATAGTGTTACCCATCAAGATGGGCTACCAAGCGTTCTGAGCACACAGGGAGCATGGTATGATGGGGGCTATCTGTCTATCAAGATGTGCTTCCTCTGACATCAAAGTGTTTCATTATAGAGTTTCAGAACATGCTTAATTTTCCTTATACTCTGCGATTTCAGCAAGTAGTAGTGTTTTAAATTGATTCTGTACTGAGAGCATTAATTGATAGGATCTATTGGGTCTAGGTGCTTTCTATTGTCTATCGAGATACTGAAATCTAAACTAATAGAGTACCAACACTTGCTTTCCATACTCTGACAATTCATATGAAGTGAGAAGTGAATTAATGTGAAGTTACTTTTTTCTGGTAGTATTATTTGATAGAGGATACGGACAGCCTCTGCTATCCATCTGCACTATGGTGGCATTTCTACACAAGGCAGCGCATCTCAACAGAACGGCCCTGACTGCAGGTGATGTGTGTGCCATGGTGTCATTTGTGGAGTGTGGCATTTTGCTCACCAGATGCAGAGGGTTAGAATACATGACGGTCGGAAAAGACAATCACCTCGTAAACATAATGCACCAAAAATACATAATAAAAGAAATGAGCATGAGTCTCAAACCTCGAGTCAGAGTGGAGTCTGAAGTGTTCTTGGGGCAATTTAAAATCAAGTCCGAAAACATGTTTGTGTATGACTTAAAGGAGATCTACATTCACTTTCACCATGAATGATGTCAGTCTGGGACACCTATTGAGTAGCGTTAAGAAGTGGTGCTTAAAAACCTCCTTATCAATCTTACACTGGCAACAGTAAAATCCCTAATTACAGTTCATTTCTGCTGCTGTCTCTTTAAGGCCCCCCTCCCCATGTGCCCACTTACCTCCGATTGGCCAGCTCTGTTGGAAGTCGGAGGGTAAATTTGAGTGAGCTTCGGGGTGGGCGTGTCCTTGAAAGAGCTGGCGGTGTGGGCATGTCCTACAAATTTGATCCATGCTTACGTCTAACACAGGCCGAACCCAAGTCTGGGTCTCGCAAAGTCTCGTTCAGAGCAGCAGCAAACTACGTCAGGGAATTATACCAACAACTGTGTATCTTGTGTTTTAAAAAAACCTTGCCATGGTTTAGTATGGACATACAACATTGCAACATGTATGTAATATGCATCTGCATAATAGATCTCCTTTAAGTGGCGCTCAAGTCCCTATCTCTGGTAAGTTTTGTGCTAGTAGTAAAGCTAACTAGACATTGTGCTTAGTTTAGTTGTTGGGACAATGCTGTGGTTATGTAACACTCAATGTGTTAATCTACCTTTAAATATAACACAAATGTTACTATGCTTTGTATTTCACACGTTCATGTTGAAACCTAGAGAGTACAGCAGTACAACATTATAACAGCATTTAAGCTTCCCATCCCAAGTGGTCAGAGGAAAATGGCCGCCACGGGACAGTGGTGAATAGAAATGTTTCTTCAAGAAAGGCATTACATCAAAACTTTTAACAATTTGAGTCCACAAATCTACAGCTAATAATGAAATCACAATAAAATATGTCATGTGTGAAACAAAGCTGCATATTTGAATTGCCAAACATGTTTTTTACGGTGGGAAATCCTTTTTTATAGCAATACCATTAAACAGACACTTAGATTCACCACTTCCAACCCTCCACACACACACTTTATTCTGCCTTCAATTTTTGGTATTCATGAGCATATGCTCTTGTGTGAAGTCCCCTGTCAATAAATATGCGCAGTCTTAATTGTTCCCATCGTAATTAGACTACAGTTCTGTTCTTTTTGGCTCAGGTGTATGTTCAAGCTTTTTCTTTTGTTTGTGGTTTGGCACCTCAGATGATTTCCATGACAATCATTTGAGCGAGCAAGAAAAGGGGAGAGAGAGAGAGGGAGAGAGAGAGGGAGAGAGGAGGTGAGAAACAGTTGCTGGAATAAAGCCCCATCTCAATCTGAATAGCTTATTAATAGAGCTGGTCCCAGGCAAACAGATGGCAGCTGCCAAAAACAAACAGAGAAATCACAGAAATGAAAACCCTAATTCAATTAGGTGGGAAGCATTCCTCACTGCAGCACTTATTGAGCAGTTTTCATTAATTTGATCATCTTTTTTCATAAAGAAATGTATTGGAAAGAGCCTTTTTTCCCCAGAATGTTCATCCTGTGTTCATTATCTGAGGCTGACAAGCAGAGAAAGAAGAGGCCGCGAGCTGCATGTATGTGGGTGTGAGAAGAAAACAGGATTTAAGTCATTACGGGCTCACGGATGACAAATACAATTAAAGTTAGGAGTAAATGATTGAACTGCGGCATACATTGGGGGAAAATTAAAGACTAAAGGTTCTGGACTGTTTACTTACAAACATATCACATTAAAACAGTATCCCTAATCTTTACCAAGCAGCAAGCCAGTGTTTACAATTGCCATCAGTAAAAATAAACCGCAGTTCCTTGAGTGTCCACTTGAGGCTAGCTGCAAAAGACCATTATCCCCATTAGGTCTCAAATTAAAAAGTCCAGTTTTTACAGCAGAAATAATCATGTTTACAGCCTGTTTCAAATAAACAAGTTTGGTCTCTAGCTAATTTCTTTATTCAAAAATACTGTATAGGGGTTCTCTAAAAAAAACATTAGTTCTGTTTATATTCAGGCTATGATTTATGCATATATTTGCATAATTAGGGGGATGACTGTTTTGACTGACGGGTTATAGCTGTTGGTCAGCATTTTTGTCACAGAGATGACATCCAGTTTTTATACAGTCGATGAGCGTTACTAAATACTTAGAGGGCCTAAAACTAAAAGCTGCCTTATCATACGTGTATTTCAAGAGCACACTGGTGGACAAATCATGTCAAAGTGCCCTCTAGAGGGCATGTGTCTTAGTGTGTCCTTTTTATTATTTTAGCCCCTGCCCCTCAAATTTCCTGAGTCCGCCAGTGCAAAAGCAGATATATAAAATAAATCAAAAAAATTTAATCATTCAGTTTACTTGTCATCATTTCAGGATAAAGAATATTGTTAAAAAAAAAAAAAATTCTTGATGATAAATTTCTCTCATTTTGCATTCAAAGTTGCAAATAAGTATCTTAAAGTAGCAAGGTTAGCATCGAGACAATCCCACAGAAATGATTAAATTCTTGTTGCATTTCAGACTGATTTTAGTTCCAGTGTCTCTTGCATTCTTCAAAAGAGTCTGAAGTCTCTGAAAAACTTCCCTGAGCCACACTGCACATGAACTCCTGACCTGTCTCATACTCAGGTAGAGCTGCAGCTTCAACTTCATGGCAAGTCAGCTCATCATTGAAAGAGTTATTCTGGTGCAACTTCACCCACTAAAGAAACCCAAGCCAAATAAAAGGATGGGTAACATTGAGTAAAATGCTTTTAACAGAGAACAAATATTTACTTGTAAACCACACGTTGACACCATGTGGCCTTCATCAGGATTTGTGTGGCAGCAGCTGGAACTCTGTGTGAACGATTTAGCCCGAGTTGATCCTTTGAATTGAATCCAAAGTTAGAATTCAATCTACTCTCTCTTTTTTCACCTGCTCCAAGCCTTTTAAGTCAATTTCTTTTAAACCAGGCAGATTGATTGAAAACACTTTGGAGTGACAGAAAGTATCATTACACAGAGGAGAGACAGAAAGGCAGAAAAAGCAAGAAAACGATCGAAAAGATTCTGCTGTTTTGATTCTAATGAATGCAGATGCACCTGACAAAAATAAATGTCCCTTGGGAAGAAAGAAACGTTTTGTCTCACAGACATAAATAGAGAGTGATACGGTTTTAAGACGGAACGATATATTTGATTTGAAATGTAAAATTACAAACAAGCACAAAGTATTCGGGATTCTGCAGGTACCTGAACACAGTTACTGATAAAAGAGGAAAAATACTTTAGCATAGAATACTATGTGTCAAACAAAATGGAGCTCACGACTGATAAACAGGACAGCATATTTTCCTCCCTCTAACTTATAGAGTTTGTTTTAACCAATCTTGGAATCTTTTTGCTATCCTCTGATAGTGAAAGGCTCTGGGAACAATGGAAAACATCTTGGTAATTCCAATGATACCACAGTACACTATCATTTCTTGGTTCATTACATCCCCAGGAGGAGCGCCTGTTCATCTGTTTCCGGTGAGTCTCAGTTTAACTGTGAATAGTAAGATACACAGAGGCCTCACACTGACTTACTGCAGCGATATGAACACATAAAAGAAACAGATCTTCTTGTGATTTACAAAACAGTTTTCCAAAATAATGCCATTTTATGCAGGATTGATAAAAAGTAAAATTTAAAACCTTATCAGGTCAATCCTCATGAGGAAAACAAAACAACTTTTAACATTTTCTTTTACCTTTTTGCCTCTACAGGACAGCTGAAGAGAGACAGGAACTGTCATCCCCCACTGAAAGAGTGGGGGATGACATGCAGCAAAGGTCAGAGCCAATGGAACAAGGACATATTTGTTGCTCAAATTAAAGTTTTAGACCTAAGCAAATCGTTTGCTGCTGATTAGTGATAGATAAAGCCGGGGTGTCCTTGCAGTGAATTGTGTTCCACCTGTCTTTGCCCTCCATATGGACTGTTAAACTGCATACACCAAAGCTTGCTGATACGTGATTGGTCAATACTATTCAGACTACTAATGGAAACCAGAACACTCAATTACAGATTTTACTTTTTAATGTAGTATCTGTAGATTGCCTTTACACAAACTAGATATTTGTTCAAAAGATACAGAAGTCAGTGTAACCCCCCTCCCTCCTTTGTAATTTAGTCTTCGAACCAACAGATAGTTGCAGAGTAAACTTTCAACATCTCAAAAATTAAATCTTAGTTAACCGACATGAAAATCATTAGTTGTAATAATGTTAATGGCTGTGTTAAGTAAAGAATTTCTCAAATGTATTGCAAAGTTACATTTACTGTATACTGGCAAAGCATGTGCGCAGCTTGGTTGCTATGGCGCTGGTTTTAAGAACATGGACCTCTTTCACCAACCAAATGCTCGGACTGTCTCTTACACAACATGCCAACATGTTGCGCTATGTTCCATTGAATCCTTTCCCAGTCTCATCTTCAGGCCTTTTTAAGCAGTGTTACATGCCATGTGCATGACAAGGCTCAATACCTCACTTCCTGACTAATGTTATTGTATTTTCATAACAAGACTTTAATCCCAAACATCTGGCCCACAACCTTGTTACACTAACACAACCATTTCTCCCTAACACTCTCTCCAACATGCATGTTATTGGAAGATCTAAGGTGCAGCGTGTGTGGGCGTTATTGCTCAAATAGAGCAGCTGGGCCGCTTAACAAACATCTGAAATGAGTGCGTACGACTCGTCCCATTTTTGTGGCTCCAGTTTGAGGTGATGGAGGGCAAAAAGAAAACCAGACGACTGCAGGGGTGATGAGAAAATAGTTATGTGTGTGTGGTTCTCAATCTGACTCATCCACACTTCAAGTCAAGACTTAAGAAGTGCTGAAATGGAGAAATGTATGTGAGGCACCATTATTTTACCTCTTAGTCAGTGAACGCTGTGGTTTCTCTTCAGGGATGTGGGCTCATGCCCTGTACTGCCCATGAGAGAGAGAGAGAGAGAGAGAGAGAGAGAGAGAGAGAGAGAGAGAGAGAGAGAGAGAGAGAGCCTTTACTTAACTTTTTATCAAACTAGTCTGTCTTCCGGCCACCATTTGCTCAATGCTCTCTCCAAACCACAACTTTTTATGTGTCTATAAAGATCAAAAGTGCATTATCAGCCTGCTCACATGGCACTTTGTCTTCCTTGTATGGCTAAAGAATCTTCTGTAGACATAACTGCACATGAAATCCCAGATGTTATCACAGATGATTATCCCATTCAGAGGCCTCAGAAACAGAAAACCCACAGTTTGAGTAACATAATTAATCCCTGTCATCAAATCCTCTAAAAAGAAGATGAAAAGGAAATATGTTGCTTTTAAATGTATAATTGATGAATGGAATTTAAACATGAAAAGGAATAGTTGTAAATAAAGAGTCTGCTTTATCAACTTTTGTAAGGCAACACCTCATTGGTGGATTTTTTTTTGGCAAAATGTATTTAAATGATTCAATGACTACTTTTGCTTTGAATTCTGTTAAACAGTGTAGCCTTTGTTTATTATTGTGCTCGAAAACTATTATTTATCATATTCATAAAACCTTATCCTTTAACATTTTACTACATTTTGTTGCTATGGACAGTTGTAAGCACTGAACAGAATGATAACATTTTATCAGCTGTTATGGTGAGCTTGTTTATTTAAACATCCAGCAGGCACAGAGACACATTCTCATCATATGAAGTTATGAATCTTACAAATGGAAGGAGAGTGAAATATTAACTTTCCTTTGAACTCTTGTTTTGGTCTCCACCAGGGGTAAAAGTCGTTTTAAAATTCTTGTGGGTACTACTACTGTACCACAACCTTCATGGCTTCATATTGTTCACCTTCGTGCATCCTTGGAAAAAACCCCTTTCAATCTTAAAAGCTGTGTGGAGTGAGTAGAAACAGATTAGAAACACCTTTATGTATCGCTAACTATTTGTTTGAATGGTTAAGGTGTTAACTTTAACAGGCATATATGAAAACTGACAAAACGTTCAAAATCTTCACAACTTGTTTGGTTTTATTTATTTATTTATAACAGCTCAATTTAACACCTGAACAGTGCAGCGTGCTGGCGGAAGCTCGTGCTCACGTTAACTAGCAGTAATAAAAGGCAGCTGGTGTCCAGCACGGATCAAAACACAACACAGAGGGTTCAGATGCAATTCAGAATGACTTAGGAGCAATTAATAAGGAGACAGATGTGTTATCTTACTGAGAGTGCGACCAGGACGGGGTTTGAATCTGAGTACTGTTAGGCAGCTGCTCTACCCTCTTAACTGCATACGGCCACTGAATCTGTTAGTGGTACCCAGTACAGGACCGTACTGGCTTACTTTCACCCCTGGTCTCCACTACTCCACTGTGTTTGGTGATAGCAGGTTTTAAAGACTTTTTGCTGTGAACAGCTAAACCAGGGAAGACAACGACATGAGAGTTATGAGAGTGACTCAGAAAAATATGGACTGGAAAATCAAAACAGAGAGCCAATAGATGCTATACATCTCACACAACATGACAAAAAACAAAAAACCCTCAGAGCATCCTCTCTTTGATGAACTGTTTTTCATACATAAGGATAATGGCTTAAGATATGGCATCTAGTATTACTTGGCTGATCGGTAAAGGTTGTTCTCCTCAACCGCAGCGGCACTCCAACCAAAAGTCAAACTAATCTTTTGTTTCATTGTTTTTTTTTTTTTTTTTTGCACATTAACAACTTTTTAAAGAAAAGTATTCATACTATTTTGGGCGCAGTGCATCACAGATGAAACCGTTTTCTAAGGATCCGGCCGTGTGTGAGACAAAGTTAAATTGGTATTGAGACATTCACATTGTGTTTAATGGAGTCATACTGAGAAATTCTCCATCACCTGATGTTTCGTGTTGAGTCTGAGGGGAATTTCACATGTGAAAAAAATGTTTCTAGGTTGATAAGAATTGCAGCCACTTTAAACATTTAATATTTGTAGCAGAAAAGAATACAACGAAAAACAAACAGGAAATAGACAAAATTTGTCAACCACATGTGGTACCTGGTTTTCAAGCTGACAGTGTATATATGCAGGATTACGTCAAAATCGACAGGTGTGAAACCACCAGTGTGCTTTGTGTCTCACATGGGAAGTCCAATGTGTTGACATTGGTGTGCTTTAGAGGTTAAGTGTGTAGTTATGGGCTGCGACCAACATTTCTTTAAAAGAACATTTTGTTCCCAAAGTAAGGAAATCCCTACGCACAGTGTTGTTGTGATGAAAAGTTAATAATATGCGACATGTTAAATTAAGAGATCTGCTAAAGCTGACTTTTTGCAGCATCAATTCTGTACAATTCAAATCATTTGTTGACTTGATGTTCACATGATCGTCAGGGTATATTGTTTTTTCTACCAATTCCTTTTTTTGCACAACTGTCAGCATAAAAAAAGAAACCCTAACTGATTCTGAACACAAAGCGAAACCCAGTTCTTGTTAAAACCACCCACATTTCCTGATGCTTGTTGCTCCACCGCAGCACCAGAGTTGCAACTGAAACATTTTGCCAGTTTGCTACATACGCTTTGTCTGTGAAAAGCTTGGTGTGTGCAGACCTTCAGTTCACCTATGGAAGCGTTGACCTTTCTCCCTGCACCACTCAAAGGACAGAGAAGCGTTTTAAGCTAGTTGATAGCCTCACGTTGTCAGATTAATGTTCACACTCACTATAAAAACCAGCGATTGTGCATTACAAAAACAAGCAAATGAAGAGCAGTTTTCCTTGTTCATTTCTTTCTGACAGGCTGGATTTTTTTTGTCAAGCTGGTTGATGGTGGGAAGTTTCCAGGGTCGGCTTCGTGACTAGCAAAGGAACACTTGAGGTTGACCTCATATTCATCATCAACCAACATGCTCAGACCGTCAAACATGCAGGGTTCTAGTTTTGATAATCAGCCGAACATTGTGCATGAACAGGTTTTGAAGGATGCTTGACATTTGTTGCATCATTACTGAACCCTAAATAAAGAAAATAATTAGTTTACTGACCCAGAAACTCAATGATAGATTGTTATGGATGGACAAAACTCATTCTTTTACTTATCATGTGTAAACCTCAGACCTCACCAAACATGTTTGTCCAGTAAGAAACTCAAAACAATGCAGATGTGAAACATTTAGATTAGACATTGGTTTGTATGGAAGCTGGGTAAATGAATTGAACTGAATGAATGTGAAAAAATACATGAAATAGATTGGGATCTCGTGCCAAATGCATATCAATAAATTGGTTACTTTTTGGATTCAGTAATTTTATAGTGGTGCTGCATCACCTTCATTTTCCACTCTTCTAGATAGATCCCACACTGACCTCGTCTTTGTCAACCCGCCTGCTGTTCCTGTTGTCATCCATTTTGTTGCTGCAGTGCTCTTTTCACATCTATGGAAACCAACAGGAGCGCTGTGTTCACCTCTCCTCATCGGCCCCCTCCACCATAAATTGCAGCTTTTCATTCTCTGTTGGCCTCATGACTTTGACTTTGAGACAAGGGACGGGATTAAGGATGCTGACAGGAGTGTCAAATTGATACTGTCTTCTTGCAGTATTTACTACAGTATTACTGCACACAATAACTGCCTGCATGTTTGTGGATGTCAGGAATAAAAAAAAAAGTCTAAAATAAGAAGGAATAAAAGAGCATATTGTTAGCATGTTTGCAGAAATATTACAAGAGAGAAGAGGCAACACCCGAACACAAAAAAAAGCAGACAAAAAAAGCAGATTTTTATGACTGTATGTACACAAAAGGCACAGAGGCACAAAGCTGTGCGGCTGCACCCAAAAACCTCTTTTATCTGACATTGCATTAAGAATGTATGACTGTGATTTTCATATAATGTGTCATATCACAAAGTGGCAGGTTTTCCAATTGTCCAATAATGATCTATTTGCCAATTCAATAGTATTGAGGAAGAGACGGCAGGCAGACGTAAAATGAATAAAACATTGAATGGCGGGATCGTGACAGTTCCATTTCAATCTCTCCTTCTCTCTCTCTCTCTCTCTCTCTCTCCCTCTCTCTCTCTCTGAAAGTCTCGGAGAAGACTTGTGTGCAATTGGGGTAAAATCAGTACTTGGACGGTTGCCTGAGTTTGTGTGCACATTGCATTTCTCTGTTCTCTTTATCTCACACTAGACGCCTACGATGCACCACTTTCACAAGCAAAAGCAAACGTCTTCTCGCATCTGCTCTCCTCTTTGTTAATATAGTTTGCTGGCAATGTTATACACTGTATCCAAGGCTAATTAGCTAACTCCAACGGAGCCCTGGGCTAAATATAAATATGGGCTACAAACGTGACCCTTCTGATTGTAAAAATACTGTTAGGTTCAGTACGATGGGGGTGTCAGCAGAACTGATCGTGTCTTTACAAAAAAAAAGGACATGAACACATGCTCACTTTTAAACTTTTTTTTATTATGCAGGTTTGAAATAAAAGAAGCATTGTGACACAAACAGATGCTGCTGGCAAGGGGAAAAAGGAGCAGCATCCAAAATGTAAAAAAAAAAAAAAGGAAAGGAAAGAAAAGTTGTGGTCATCATCATTTTTTATCAAACCAGAGAGGAAAGAAACAATAAAACAAAAAATAAAAATACACCTCCATTGTAAGAAGCAAAATGTGATCCAATTTCTCTCATAAATAAGAAAACCTGTCAAATGGCTGATGGGCAACTAGCGAAGAAAAAAAAAACAATATGTTGATAACCATTTAAAATATTTACCATTACTGGCTTTACAAATAAAATAACTACAATTGGCAGGTTTTTCTTTTTTTTTTTTTTTTACACAACTTTAAATGTTATAGTTCTGTAACAACTAAAACTGAAATGCTGCTACAGTAAAGAGATAAATACAGATGTCTTTGTCAGCAAAATGCATTTCTGTTAATCACACAAAAAAGTTAAAAAGATGAGAGCAACACAACCAAACACCAACTAGAAACTTATAAAAATCACTATAATGTGGATGTGATGGCTCCATTCACATATTTAATTACTTCACTTCTGCATGTCCAGGAGACAGAAATTGACGTTATGGTCAGACAAAATAAGAAAAAAGGGGGGAGGAGGTGGGTGAGGGGTAGGGTGGGGAGAGGGAGGGAGTGGGGCATTTTGAGGCAATATCTTTTTCTTTTTTTTCAACCTGCAGCATTATCTCTCATTTTATATCACCACGTTTCTTTCTCTCGTTCTATATTTTTTTCCCCCTCATCTTTCACCTGGCTCTTTCCATTTAATGATCTGCAGGACACATATTGTGTATTCAGTTTTAGATTGAACTTTATTGGGAAAAAAAACACACCAGTGAGCACAGATTTAATGCAAGAACGAGAGTGTGAAATACTCCTCTGAAATCCAGCTGCACAGGGCTGTTAAAATTCACGAGAAAGACTCGAACGCTGAGACACTCCTGCACGCTCGTGTGTGTCCGTGCACGCACACACATACACACTCAGCTGCACACGTCAATGAATGGGGTACATTCGAACGTCCAGACACCCACACACCCACACATGCACTCTCACACACACACACACACACACACACACACACCCAGAATGACTTACATGTAATATTAAACAAGAAACAAATCTATCTGGACTTCCAATTCCCAATTTGATCCCATAAAAGTGATATTTACAATCACACTGTGACAGCTCAGCAGACCCCGACAGGTCTAAAATATTTAAAAAAAAGATTCTTTTTGTTTTCTTTTTTTTTTCTCATCCCAAACCCAAGCCTTTTGTATTCATTTGCAGGCCCTTAAGCAAAGCTACCATAACATCTAAGCCTGCGCGGAACCTACTCGTAGTTCATATTTTTTTTTCGACAGTACAGGGCCAAAAAAAAAAGAAATGGAACAATTTAGCAAGCCAGAAATAAATACAACAACAACAACAACAACAAAAAAGGGAATGGAAATGATTAAAGAAGAGGAAGAGCATTTTGTTTCTTCTCATTCTAATTAAAGCTGGATGGGGCCCCTGAGGGGACTTTGATGGTGACACAAAAGAGGACAGCTCTTCGGTCCTGCCTGTATTAAAAGAGGGCAGAAAAACACAACTAAAGAGAGGAGGAAGGAGAGGCTAGGGGGGGAGAGGGAAGGGGTCGAGGGTTCATAAGTGCTTGGCAAATTTTTAAACAGCAAGAGGACTGCTAATACATTAAGTGGTACAGACAGCAGTCATCTAGTCAAAAAGAAAAAAACTCTGCTCACAAGTTCTTCTAGAAACTGAGAGAAACCAAAAGTACACAGACAAAGAAAGGTGGTGGTGTGTGTGTGTGTGTGTGTGTGTTTGCATGTGTTTGTCAGTGTATGTTAGGTGTGAACTGTATGTAATTGTGTGCATCAGAAGAAGGTTGAGGGGGAAATGGGTGAGGGGGAATCGGGGGCAGGTTGGGATGGGGGGGGGGGGGGGGGGGGGGGGTGAGAGTAGACTCCTCTGTGTCGTATTTGTCGACAGAGCATGATCTTCAGTTTTCAGGTGAGGTAGAGGGGCTTGTCCCTGCCAATCATGCTGCCACTGGAGAAGAGAAACATAAACAGAAGCACAGGCTGGATTTTAGACAAAGATAAGGTAAACCAAAGAAGCATGCACACACAAAAATACAGGAAAGAAAATAGTAAATTTCCCTCTGATTGCAGATATTTTGTATTTCCTGATGGCCGCAATTAGAGCTGAAACACCCATTTTCTTAACGTCTCCTTTGCTCTAATCAAACACCAAATATAAAGATAATACTTCACAACACTTAGGCATCAAAACAGTGTACATGTAGTCTCCCCTCCAGTGCTGCAGGACTTTCAACAACATCAGTAAAAAAAACTTGTGTGTTAGGAACATCTGTTTTTTTTTGTTACTGCTGTCTGACAAACACATGACAAGCTCTATTATCTCACCATTACCTCTGCAGCTGTCTCCCCTGTCTCACCAGAACAGAGCTGACAATTTTCAACACTTATATTGTGAAAGCAGCCAGAGACACGTCTGACACGACTATATATGCTTATTTGGGAGGGAGTTCTGCTTTAAGATTGGACTGTATTTATCAGACAATTTCAACCTCAAACACTTAAATTAAAGGTCGACATGGAGTCACACAGTCTCGGTATTTTTTTTCTTAACTTTCTAACAAAATATTTTTATTTTACTCTGAGTCAATTCTATGGTCTTATTGGACGATTTTAAATAACATGGAGGCAGGCATTTCTAACTGAAGATGTCCTGCCTGATATATTTATGATTGCAGTCAATTCTGACAAGTATTTGTTGGTTTCATTTATTACTTCTTGTGTTTTTTCATGTATTAAAGTCATGTCTATTGTATCATGTTTTTTATGTATGGTTACTCATTGTTTGTCATCTGTGCTGCTGCCTGTCTTGGCCAGGACACTCTAGTGGCCATTCAAGGAAAAGCAGTTTTTGTTCACTTCAAAATTTGCTGCTGAAATGGTTGAACTTGTTTTTTCTGACAATGACTATCTGATTTGATGAGTTACAGTAACAAAGGGCGTTTCAGACAACAGACTGTGGGAAGCAAATAAAACAGTGCCCTCCGTCCTTACTGACCTGCAGTGGTTGCCACACTCCCGATTGCAGTATTCACCATCCCAGTCATGGCTTTGAGCCACTCCGGGGCCTGGACCCGGGCCAGATGCTCCTGGAGACTGGGAACCCCCAATGCTCTTCTGATACTCTGACTGAAGGTGGGAAAATCCCTGGAGAAAGAAAGAAAGAAAATTAAGCTTATACCTTATTGTACGAACCATTCAACAGCAGCAGATGTGTCTCAGTTTGTTGCTTTACCTGCTGCCCATGAGGGGGGGAGTGAAGAGAGGCCTGAAGCCCCATCTGGTGAGAGATGATTGGCTGGGACTGGACTTGCTGCATGCGGATAGGCTGGTTGAGGAGCGAGCTCTGATGCAGGGAGAGCTGCTGGTGGGGGTGCAGAGGGGGGCTAATCTGGAAGGAGGATGGGGGAGAGGCACTAATGCTGGGCAGCATCTGTGATTGGCTGAGCGTCTGTGACAGTGTGTGGCGAGGGGCGTGTCCCGCGTAGCTCTGCAGGTCAGTGAGTGGGAAGGCCCCGGGCCCCAGGTAGGGCGACGATGGCTGGGGGGGAGGTGGCACGCTGTACAGGGGCGGGTTGGCTGACATCATGTGGGGAGAGGCCTGGCTTGTCTGGACATTTTTTGTCTCCACGGGGTCATTATATGTCTAAAAGGAGAGAGAGGAGAATCAACAGTTACACTCAGTATAACAAACTCTACAGCCTAAAAGTAGGATTCAACTTTGTGAAAACATTGTGGCTTTTGTTTTTGAAATGAAAGATTTCTGTGTCTCAGCTTTAGTTTTACCTCAAAATAAAGACGTTTTAGATTATCTGGCTGACCTGTTTGCTTGTCTACAACCATATTTATGACTGACTGTGGAGGACTTGAGCCCAAGACTAATTTTCCCAAGGATATAACAAAGTTTAGCCGACAATATTGTATCAGCCTACGGTATGGAAAGGTGTCATATCGTATTGTATCACATGGTATTGTATCGTACCGTATCATACTGTACTGTATCTTGGTTTACAAATTCTGTTTGAAGAGCAGTGATTTATCTAATAAGTACAAATGACTTGCTCCTCTCTTAGGGGCATTGTGGTAATTAAGCTCTTGTAGTTTTGCGCTGCTCTCCCATAGCAGCAAGAAAATATCTCAACAATATTACTCCACCTAAATCGCTTATAATGCATATTATGTCAGCATCTGTTTTTTTTAATTTAAATCTACTAATGATGTATGAAACTGATAGTTTGTCCAATTTAAAGGTGCACTCTGTCGATTTGATAGTGAAATTTGAAAGTTGGAGAAGTGAAACAATTCTACGCTATATTTTCTGAACTAAATACACAAACTTTACTCAAAGAAAGAATGGGTCCCTGGAACACTGTTTGGAGCTAAAAAGCTACCAGAAGAGTTACGGTTTCACTGTTGCGTGCCCTCCACCATAACTTCTCGGATAGCATTTTATCTTCAAACGGTGTTCCAGGGACCACATTTTCCTCTGAGGACAGTTTGTGTTTAGTGTTATGAACATAAACCACAGAATCTGTACATTTCTCCAACTTTCACATTTCTCTACCAAAACTCCATAGTGCACCTTTAATGACACAAATACTGTTTTTCAATGGATAAGATCATGCAGATAACAGCTGATGGAGCTCAGGGTATCTAAAATACAAAACCATCCCATAATTCTTTCACCACCTCAAACCAACAACTGCAGCTGTCATCTGCAAATAATTCCAAGGTAGATCCTTATTTAAATAACTTTAATAAATAAATGAGGAGTGACATAGCACCCCGCCATGAAACTTTGATATTGTAAGCTGAATAAGCTGCAAATGAATTGCCCTTAATGGGATCAATAAAGTAGTCTGAACCAGACTGAAGGGAAAATGTGCTTGGAAATGTTTGCCTAGTACCAATTCTATACTATTCATTACCTTAAGTACCAATAGAACATTTAGCAATTGTGGCTAATGTTGATAAAGGTCACCCCTGTGTTACTCTTTTTCTTCTTTATGTAGCCCACACAAACACAATTACACACATGCACACTCAAACACACATACACACACACACACACATTTATTCTGCAGATATTTCTTCCCCCTCTCTCTTTTCATGGGATGGTGTTTTTATGAAATACACCCAGTGTTTCTCATTAGCTGTCAGAGCGGTGGGAGTGATGTGTGGTGGTCTGCTATTTAGTAATAGCTCACATCCATCCATCTGAACCCCTGAAATAATCAATGGGATGGGAAAGAGGGATGGATAAAAGAGAGGGACAGGTACATTTGCAGGGTCAAGTGGAAAATGAAATACTGAAGAAACAGGGTGTAGGCAGAGGGAGAGGATGGGTGTGATTTGTGGATCTTTACTTTATCATGAGGAACTATTTTAGGGTTTTTTTTTGCAGTAAAGTGATTTTAAATCGGTTGTATTTTCAAAAATAATGTTTGTAAGGGTTTAAGATGTAATACATTTCTTAAAACCTTGCATCATAGTTTGACTTTTTTTCTGACCAGATTCTGTACTTTGGGAGTGTTTGGATTCAAATGTACACAAGAGGAAGTGCAATGGCATATAGTGGGAAGCAATCAGACTTTTGTGTTTTGCTTCTTCTCCCAAACAAACCGACGTGCGTCAGAAAACAAAAAGGCAACAGGTGCACACTGAAGATGTGAATCCTTCAAATGATCGTCCAATTACCTCCAATTCCACCCACCCCAATCCACTTTGAAAAGACTCCTTCATTGGTAATTAAAAAAAGAGAGTCGTGTTGAATCATGAGATTCAGCCCTGCATTCAGATTGCCTGGTCCTGAATGAGTGTGGGGGTGTAGGGGTTCGGGTTAGAGGGGGGGGGTTGTAGGTTCTATTTTTGCCAGTCAGTTTTCTTGACTGGCAATCCACCAGCATATAGTATCAATCAAGCCTCTGCATAGGAGCTCTGACATGAATGTGTAATTGCAGCAGAGACAAGAGATGAGAATAGTCTTTTTAGTTGAAAGTATGCCACAGTGAAGAGGCTGATGAATTAACTATTCATGCCTTAATCAAGGTGCTTGTTTTCGGCCCATGAGCGTGAGAGGAAGTGTGGTGCTGTGCGGGGGGAGGGGAGGGGAGGAAGGAGGACTGGGGGAGGTGGAGGAAGAGAAGGGGTGAAGAGGAGGAGCTTGGCATATGCTAATGCAATTTAGACCAGTGTTCGGAAACAATACAAAAAACAGTGAAATGAAATACCAGCAGATTGAAACACTGCCGTTTGTGATTGTACAAAAAGTGCAGATGTAAGAAAAATGGTACTTAAATAATATGTGCTTGGTTTATAGACAGAAAGGGGTTAATGGTAAAGTGTTAAACCGCAGGAGCAAGTGATAGTGAAACTCAGCTAACACATTAGTGGTCCATCAGGAAGGACACACTCACCAGGAGGACGGCAAATGACATACATAATGTCCACTTCTACACCCACACACAATTGTGTACTGTTAGTTTCTCATTTCTCCCCAGGTTCCAAATGGGGTGTGTTTGAGGCCTAATTCTCACTGTTCTCCTCTGAGCACACACTCACACACACACACGCACATACACACACTCACACACGCACGCACGCACACACACACACAAGTATGCACAAACACGCTAACCCTTCCTTGCAGCGAGCGGACCCTTTCCTCGGAATAAAAGTGAGAGGAATTCTGTCTAATTTATCATCCCTTATATCGCTGCTGACCCATGTATATCAAAGACGTGACCCCCGTGGTTACCTTGGAAACCAGACTGGCTCTGTAGGCGGCCAGGGCTTTCAGGTACTCCTTCTTAGCAGCCTCTGTTTTCCTCTTGTAGCTCTGCAGGAGCAAACACAACAACAACAACGATTGATTACAAGGTGATGCCAAAGGCTAAAATGACCCTTTGGTCCACTCTGACTGATGTGGATGAGATTTCTGGAGTTGTGGTGTGATTGTGTGACCTGGAGGTGCTCTGTGGAAGAAGAAAAAAACACATAGAAGATGCATTGCACAGTTATCAAGGGAGGAGATTTGACCATCTGCATGATGTTGCTGCATCTAAATCATTTAATTCTTCAAAATATCCAGAGTGAAGTGCCAACAAAGCTTGTGCGCAGACACGTTAAAATGGAGTTTGAAATAATTCAGAGCAAAAATAAGAAGCTGTTTGTGATTTTTCAGTCTCTTTCTCTATTGGGGCTGTTGCTCATCCCTTAATCAGAGCTGATGTCCCTGCAAATCATTCAGACGAGAAAGAGAAGAAGAAGGAAAAAAAAAAAAGGATTCAAAACAGCATTAGCAAAGAGGCAATCTCCAGCCTTCTGAATGAACCTCAAATGATGCGTTAAGACAGGGAATTCTAGTTAATGTCATCACATGTCACTCACG